>NC_081161.1:14644477-14796977 GCF_012432095.1 Onychostoma macrolepis
TAAAGCCAGGCTAAAGAGATGGGTCTTTAATCTAGATTTAAACTGACAGAGTGTGTCTGCCTTCCGAACAGTGTTAGGAAGATTGTTCCAGAGTTTGGAAAAGGAAAAATAGGAAAAGGATCTGCCACCTGCAGTCGATTTTGATATTCTAGATATTATCAAACGGCCAGAGTTTTGAGAACGCAGTGAACGTGGAGGACTATAGTGTGATAAGAGCTCGCTCAAGTACTGAGGAGCTAAGCCATTCAGGGCTTTATAAGTAATTAACAAGATTTTAAAATCTATCCAATGTTTGATAGGGAGCCAGTGCAGTGTTGACAGAACCGGGCTAATATGGTCATATTTCCTGGTTCTAGTAAGGACTCTAGCTGCTGCATTTCGGACCAACTGTAGTTTGTTGATCAAGCGAGCAGAACAACCATCCAATAAAGCATTACAATAGTCTAACCTTTGACGTTGAGAGCATAGGTCGAAATTTAGATATGTTTTTGAGATGAAAAAATGCAGTTTTACAGATGCTAGAAACATGGCTTTCAAATGAAAGATTGCTATCAAACGGCACACCTAGGTTCCTGACAGATGAAGAAGAATTGACAGAGCAGCCATCAAGTGTTAGATAATGTTCTAGGTTATTACATGTGGGGTTTTTAGGTCCGATAATTAACGCCTCTGTTTTTTCAGAATTTAGCAGTAAAAAATTACTCATCATCCAGTTTTTTATATCGACTATGCATTCCGTTAGTTTCTCAATTTGGTGTGTTTCACCGGGCCGCGAAGAAATATAGAGCTGAGTATCATCAGCGTAACAGTGAAAGCTAACACCATGTCTCCTGATAATATCTCCCAAGGGTAACATGTAAAGCGTGAAAAGTAACGGCCCTAGTACTGAGCCTTGAGGTACTCCATACTGCACTTGTGATCGATATGATACCTCTTCGTTCACTGCTACGAACTGATGGTGGTCAGATAAGCACGATTTGAACCATGCTAAGGCACTTCCACTAATGCCAACAAAGTTTTCTAGTCTATTCAAAAGAATGTTGTGGTCAATAGTGTCGAACGCAGCGCTAAGATCCAGTAACCACGATCAGATGATAGAAGCAGATCATTTGTAACTCTAATAAGAGCAGTCTCAGTACTTTGATACGATCTAAATCCTGACTGGAATTCCTCACATATATAATTTTTCTCTAAGAAGGAATATAATTGTGAGGATACTACCTTTTCTAGTATCTTTGACAGAAAAGGGAGATTTGAGATCGGTCTGTAATTGACTAGATCTTTGGGGTCAAGTTGTAGTTTTTTAATGAGAGGCTTAATAACAGCCAATTTGAAGGTTTTGGGGACATATCCTAATGACAATGATGAATTAATAATAGCCAAAAGAAGATCTATGACTTCTGGAAGCAGCTCTTTTAGTAGTTTAGATGGACTAGGGTCTAACATACATGTTGTTAGTTTAGATGATTTAACAAGTTTATACAATTCTTCCTCTCCTACAGTAGAGAATGAGTGGAATTGTTCCTCAGGGGATCTATAGTGCTCTATCTGATGCGATACTGTAGCTGACGGCTGCAAGGATACAATTTTATCTCTGATAGTATCGATCTTGGAAGTAAAGTAGTTCCTATGCTCCTGGGAAATGCCAACACCTGTTGATGCTTTATTTTTCGTTAATTTAGTGACTGTATTGAATAAATACCGAGGGTTATGTTTGTTTTCTTCTAGAAGAGACGAAAAGTAATCAGATATAGCAGTTTTTAATGATTTTCTGTTGGATAGGGTATTTTCCCGCCAAGCTAAATTAAATACCTCTAGTTTAGTTTTCCTCCAGCTGCGCTCCATTTTCCCGGGCGCGAATGTGCTCATTATACCACGGTGTTGGACTCTTATCCTTAATCTTCCTTAAGCGTAAAGGAGCAACCGTATATAAAGTGCTAGAAAAGAGAGAGTCCATAGTTCCTGTTACATCATCAAGTTGTTCTGAGCTATTGGATATGCTGAGGAACTGAGGTAAGTCAGGAAGATTATTTATAAAGCAGTCTTTTGTGGTAGAGGTAATGGTTCTACCATATTTGTAACAAGGAGTTGGCTTTACAGCTTTAGCTATATGGAATATACAGGAGACTAAATAACGATCTGAGATATCATCGTTCTGCTGCCAAATTTCAATGCCACTGACATCAATTCCATGTGACAGTATTAAATCTAGAGTATGATTTCGACAATGAGTAGGTCCTGACACGTGTTGTTTAACAACAATAGAGTTTAGAATGTCTATAAATGCTGATCCCAACAAATCTTTTTCATTATCAACATGGATATTAAAATCACCAACAATTAGGACTTTATCTGCAGTCAGCACTAACTCCAATAGAAAATCAGAAAATTATTTAATAAAGTCTGTATGGTGCCCTGGTGGCCTGTATACAGTAGCCAGTACAAACATCACAGGGGATTTATCATTAATACTTGTTTCTTTGGATAACGTTATATCTTACCTGCACTCACACACATCATCAACACATCCCTACTCACAGGTAACTTCCCCATTGCGTTCAAGCAGGCTCGGGTAACCCCACTGCTCAAAAAACCTACATTAAACACTTCTCTTATAGAAAACTACAGACCTGTCTCTCTCCTTCCGTTCATAGCGAAAACACTTGAACGAGTTGTCTTCAACCAAGTCTCACTGTTTCTTTCACAGAACGACAAACTGGATGCTAAACAGTCAGGTTTCAGGAGGGGCCATTCAACTGAGACTGCGCTTCTCTCGGTCACTGAAGCCCTGCGAATTGCAAAAGCCCATTCCAAATCATCAGTCCTCATTCTGCTGGACCTATCTGCCGCTTTTGACACTGTCAATCATCAGATACTCCTGTCCACCCTCTCATCACTGGGCATCTCTGGCATTCCACTTCGCTGGTTTGAATCCTATCTCACTGGTAGGTCTTTCAGGGTGGCCTGGGAGGTGAGGTATCCAAAGCACATACACTGGTCACTGGGGTTCCTCAGGGATCAGTTCTTGACCCTCCTCTTCTCCACATACACTACATCACTGGGTCCCATCATACAGGCACATGGATTCTCATACCATTGCTACGCTGATGACACACAGCTCTACCTCTCTTTTCAACCAGATGATCCAACGGTAACTGCAAGGATCTCAGGTTGCCTGGCGGACATCTCGGCATGGATGAAAGAACATCACCTGCAGCTCAACCTGGCAAAGACTGAGCTTCTTGTCCTCCCTGCCACTCCGACTCTACAGCATGACTTCACGATCCAGTTAGGTTCATCAACAATAACCCCATCAACTTCGGTCAGAAATCTTGGTGTAATCTTTGATGATCAGCTGACCTTCAAAGACCACATTACAAAACTGCTCGATCTTGCAGGTTTGCACTATATAACATCAGAAAGATCAGGCCCTTTCTGACAGAGCATGCTGCACAACTTCTTGTCCAGGCCCTTGTCATTTCTAGGCTGGACTATTGCAATGCTCTTCTGGCTGGACTTCCGTCTAATACAGTCAAACCTCTACAAATGATTCAGAATGCAGCGGCACGACTGGTCTTCAACGAGCCCAAAAGAGCCCATGTTACACCTCTCTTTATCTCCCTGCACTGGCTACCAATCACGGCTCGCATCAAGTTCAAGACACTGATGCTTGCATATAGAACAACCACTGGCTCAGCACCCGTTTACTTGCACTCTCTATTAACAAACTACATCCCCTCCAGAAATCTGAGATCTGCTAGTGAGCGACGCCTCGTGATACCATCACAGAGAGGCGCAAAATCACTCTCTAGATCATTCTCATTCACCATTCCTGGCTGGTGGAACGATCTTCCCACCTCTATCCGGAATGCTGGATCCCTGTCAATCTTCAAGCAACAACTGAAAACTCATCTCTTTCGACAGCACTTGACTTCATCCTAAACTTAAAAAAAAAAAAAAAAAAAAAAAATTATCTTTACTTATTCCTTCCTTTGGTAGTTTGTATTTATTTGAACAATGTCTGAGACTTGGTGTTGCAAGCACTTCGTATGTCTGATTGCCTCTTCAAGATTAATCGCTCGATGTATTCCCCAATTGTAAGTCGCTTTGGATAAAAGCGTCTGCTAAATGACTAAATGTAAATGTAAATGTAATGAAGCACCATTACTTTGAACGAATTATACTTGAAACCCGACCTCTGAGAGATACTGAAAATATTGCTATAAATTGTAGCAACACCTCCCCCTTTACCTTTTGCACGCGGTTCATGTTTGTAACAGTAATCTTGGGGTGTAGACTCGTTTAAAGTAATGTAATCATCTGGTTTTAGCCAGGTTTCTGTCAAACAAAGCATATCTAGTTTATGGTCAGTGAACATATCATTTACAAAAAGTGCTTTTGAAGAAAGGGATCTAATATTCAATAAGCCAAGCTTTATCATGTGTTTATCTGTATTATATCGTTTTTTTATTTGTTGAACATCAATTAAATTGTTACTATTACTTTGGTTTGGATGTTTTCTGTATTTTCTAGTTCGGGGAACAGACACAGTCTCTATAGTGTGATATCTAGGTGAAAACATTTCTATGTGCTGAGAGTTAACTGACTTCTGTGACGTGAGGCGGCTAGCAGACGGTCGGTTTAGCCAGTCTGTCTGCTCCCTGACCTGGGCTCCAGTTAGTCAAATATGAACTCTAAGACTATGTTCCATATTTCACATTCACAAAAACTGATTTGCTGAAATGGAGCAAGCGGTAGTAGAAGTCATGATTATCAGGGCCAGTAGGTATATGCGGAAAAGCTGATTGTGATCATCACTGTTGATCGTTCCCTGAGTAGCCTACATGTAAGCAGCTTTCTCTACTACAAAAGAGATTATGGTCCGGTTTACACTTGGTATCAAGATGCGTTTTGGTCAATCTGATCACAAATGGACAATGGAGACACATACCCGTTTACACCTGGCATTTTAATCCGTCTCTTCTGTTACATCAAGAGGAGGGTAAATGGGCGGATCCCTCTGTCAGCGTCAAAACAGTAGAAGGAGGGCTAAAGTTATTGTGCACTAATATTACGTCTGCTTGTACTTACTGCTGTTTTTTTTTTTTTCGTGTTGTCAAAAAATAATACTTCTAATTCGGTTTGTCAAAGTTTAAATCCCGTCTGATAAGCGTGCGTCCTTGTATGTCTCGCAAAGATTACACGTGTATTAGGTCAGTAGGCAGAGAGTAGGTGATCTTTTGTGGCTGCTCGAACACATTCGACTACATCAGCGTCTACACCACGAAAGCAATCCGGTCGAAAGCATTTTCGATTACCTCTGGAAGTGGTCGAAAGAGGACAAGCTCAAAATGTTTCACACCATGTTTACACCTGTATTTAGCGTTGTCCACTTGTGATCCGATCGACCAAAACACATCTTAATACCAAGTGTAAACAGGGCCTATGGGTGTTTTTTGAGCCCTGCAAACGCTCTCGGAGCGGTTCAGCTCGTATATGTGACCCTGAACCACAAAACCAGTCTTAAGTCGCTGGGGTATATTTGTAGCAATAGCCAAAAACACATTGTATGGGTAAAAATTATTGATTCTTCTTTTATGCCAAAAATCATTAGGATATTAGGTAAAGATCATGTTCCATGAAGATATTTTGTAAATTTCCTACCATAAATTTATCAAAACTTCAGTTTTGATTAGTAATAGGCATTGCTAAGGACTTTATTTGGACAACTTTAAAGGTGATTTTCTCAATATTTTTATTTTTTTGCACCCTCAGATTCCAGATATTCAAATAGTTGTATCTCGGCCAAATATTGTCCTAACATAACAAACCATACATCAATGGAAAGCTTATTTATTCAGCTTTCAAAAGATGTAAAAATCCCAATTTCGAAAAATTGATATGTGAACAAAGGTTCGTTTGTGGGTCCATTTGTGATTCAATTTCCTTGTGATTTCTGAAAGCAATAAGGTCCTGCCAAAGACTATAGAATACCCAAGACGTGTCACTCGTATAGTTTTGAATGGGGAAAATTGCAACGCTCAATATGGCCGCTCAAACGCAGGAAGCCCTGCCTTCTGAATGAAAGAGCCAATCGCTAAAGTCAGCGCGTCACTGCAGCTGCCATTTGCTAGTCCCGGTCAACAGTCCCGGTATAGAAACAGCTATAGAAACAGTCAGCGCTCTGAGACGTGCGCTGAGGACTGCGCATGCGCACTGGCTGATCTAGCCTGAAAAATAAGCTTTTTATAATGCTATTTGAGCAAAAGAAACAACTTTTATGATACAGTTGTTGACAGATTTCTTTGGTGATTACAAATATGAAATTTAATCGTAAGCTTAGTGAACAGTTTTGGAGAATTTGATGTTTCCCCATTCAAAGAGATAGGAGCTGCACTTGCATGTCCAAGAGGCGTTTCAAAGATGGCCGCCGAGTGACATGACTTGTCTTAAAGAGACTTTGGTCCTGCTAAGCTTTAGGACTAACATAACTGTAATGCTTGAGGTTGAACTAAACAGTTTAGTACTTGTATTTTATATATAGGCTATATTTTATTATTAGGGGCCAAGCCCTGAAGGGGCTGTAGCCCCTACTGTATCTGTATTGATGCTTCTTCTTCTCGTCCAATGGCAGTCTATGGCAGCCTTATGAACGGAACATAGGAAAATGATGAAAATTGGCACACTTGTAGTGATGGCCATGAATAGTGATCTGACCAACTTTGGGGTCTCTAAGACCAACTCTATAGCCCACCACCAGTTAAAAAATTCAAGATTGAAATGGTAATAACTCTTGAACCCCTAATTCTAGAAAAATGAAACGTAGTACACCTGATTACTCTCTTCATGCTGATCACATTGAATATCTTACATTAAGTCTGCGCCCATTACAGTAGCGGCCATTTTGAAAAGTACAGTTTTAAATTTTTTCGCTACTCCTTCAAATTTGGTCCAATTTTTCCGAAACTTGGCAGAGATAATCTTTGGACCGAGCCGCATAGAAATGACTGAACAGAATTTTTTGACCTACTGGTAAAAAAAAAATGTTATGATGCTGTGAACTTAACCGAGGTCGACCCAAAATCGGTTCAGAGGCTGTATCTCGGCCAAACTTTGATCAATAAAAATGAAACTTGATACACTTCATCAACAGCATGGTATGAGGGTCCGTGCCAAAGTTGGGAACAGCGCCACCTATGGATTGTCAGATATGAAAAAATACTATTTTGGCTTGTAATGTTTGAACAGTTACTCAGAAAATCATGACTATTACTGGTGTCTATGGATTCCTTGGGTCATGCTGAATCTGTGGATATCAATTTTGTCAGGATTGGCTTAACCATGTGTCCGCCATTTTTAAATTTGTCATAAATTGCAATATCTTTTAAACCATTTGACATATCGCCAGAAAAATGGATAGGGATCATCAACACCACGTACCGGAGGTACCTGAGGAGTTTGAAGACAGCGCAACCTAGTGTTCCAGAGATATAATGATTATTGCAAAAAAACACAGCTTTTGAAAACATCGTCCAAACTTTTTATTTTTATGTCCTTTCGTTCCTTGGGTTATGTCGATTCTGGTGGTATCTCACTTGTCAGTTTCCATCAGTCAAGTCAAGTCACCTTTATTTATATAGCGCTTTTACAATACAGATTGTGTCAAAGCACTTAACAGTATCAAATTGGAGGATAGAGTGTCAGTATTGTATAATGATAAGATTAAACACTAAATTTTCAGTTAAAGGCATTTCATTATTGAATTCAGAGATGTCATTGTCTAGCTCAGTTTAGTTTAAATAGTATCTGTGCAATCAAATTGGCGATAATCGCTAGAAATTAAGTGTCCCCAACTGAGCAAGCCAGAGGCGACAGCGGCAAGGAACCAAAACTCCCTCTGTGACAGAATGGAGAAAAAAAAAACCTTGGGAGAAACCAGGCTAAGTCGGGGGGCCAGTTCTCCTCTGACCAGACGAAACCCGCAGTTCAAAAGTTTCTATTTCAAAAAGTTCAAAAGTTCAGTGTGTCTCTCCGCAATATTGAAGTAAATGAAAAACAGATTTTTCGCTACTCCTTCTACAAATTTTGCATACTTTCGTCCAAAATCTGATCAGATGATCGAGCCGCACAGAAATGAGTGAATAGATTTTTGATATTCACTTCCATTCCTGAGAAATAACTCTCGGAAATTGACCGGCCCTGAGTTTGTTTGAATTGATTCTCAGTTGAACTTCAGCATCTGTGTGAACACCCATCTCCCCAGTGGTGCATCGAGATCAATGTCAGGTGCATGACCTGGAGATTGTGGGTTCGAGTCCAGTGTGGTGCAATTTTATAAAATTGTTTGTAATATTGTGCTATTTTGATTCGTTTATTATCCAGATCAGCATTGTACAAATCTGAATTGCTCCTGGATTAGAAATGAATGTTTTTATCCACGCTGCGTTAATTTTCATTTTAACATCTGTTCTTTCTGAGTTGTTTCTCACTGATAATTTTGAACCGGCCGTTTTTCACATTCATTGAATTTGTGCAGTTTTTGATTTCTGATCTTCCTGCTCTGCACTGCGCTACAGCCCCTTATGGGTCTGAGATCACTTAAGTGCTGAAGAGGAAGAATAGAATCAGGTTCTCTTTTGAGTCCAATATATTTTGAAGACCAAAAGGTCTTATTCTCATTAATTGTTAATATTAAGATAATAATATTATTAAATACTTGGGCGTAATTATTTCTTCAAATCCTTCAGAAATTGTTCATTTAATTTTTTCTTCGGTATTAACAAAAATTAGTAATGATTGAAAATGTTGTAATACTTTGCCTCTTTGCTTAATAGGGCGAACAGTAACTGTCAGAATGAAAATCCTCCCTCAGATTAATTATTTATTTTTATTGATTCCATTTGAGACGTCTTTTAAATGGCTCAATGATATTTAAAATTTAATGATATCTGGTTATTTGAAAAATAAGAATTACAATAAGAAGTTAGAATTAGTCTGTGGACTTTACAAAAAAAAAAAAAAAAACTAATTCACAACTTTACATTTTTTTTTATCTACCTGGGGCCTCATTTATAAAGCGTGCGTATGCACAGATTTGATCTTAGAGTGTGTGCACGCTTAAATCCACGCCAACGCTCATATTTATAAAAACGGTCTTTGACGTGGAAAAGTGCTTAGCGTCACGTCAGGGTCCGAGCAGACGTACGCACTTTTTATTGTCGGAGTAATGCAGATTTTTTCAAATGTAAGCTGTTCTTGCAGGTCGCTGTTCTAAATTATCATGATTGGTGATATTTTATATGTTAATGATATTAATTAGGAGTCGTTTACAAGGCAGAGAGCTGAAACCATTCAATTGCGCACAAGTTCAAGATAATTTGCAATTCATAGATTTCACATCTGAAAGAGGCGCGTACGCTCGTTTTCTGTTCGTACGTTCATTCTATGAATCGCACGTACGCATTTCTAAGAAACGATCGTAAGATCAAATTTAGGTTTCTGCGCAACATTTTATAAATGAGGCCCCTGGTCTCATGGCATTTACGTACCTGGGTGCACTTTTTAGCGTGACATGAAATATGTACCAATAAGTACATATCACTGCAGTTTCCAAAATAAATGAACACTTTCACACAAATTTACAGAGTTGCGTTTAATAAAGTGTCATTTTCGCACAATTACTTGAAGAATATCATGTTATGACTTCAAAACAATATTAATATGCTGGGAGATTTGAAAACTGATGCTTTTGAACGTTAACATCGCACACATCCAGCTTCGTATCTATGGGTTTTCATTGATGATAAGTTTGTTCGGTAGCTCACGGAGTACGGAGACAGACTTAGGAGATGAGAAACATCAGTTCGAATCCCATGTAACTACGGTTCGACAAAGCAGTTCAAATCTGCTTAATAGGAAGTTCAAATGGCACAGTTGCATAAGTTAATGCATTTTTATATCAGTTTTGCATTTGTTAACACTATCGGGTAGGTTTAGGGTTGGATTTGGTGTAGGGCATACATCCAACATGATAGAGCATTAACCTTTAGCGACAGTCCCCGGATATTTGAATTCTGAACCGCCGCAATACGTATCTGAAGCAAAGTAAAAAAAAAAAAAAAACAGCAATACGTACCAATATCTACGTAATAAAAACGTGCCAGGGTTCACATATTGAACCTGTGTTTTAGCGCCACTCAGTGGACATTTCTATTTGAAACTGCGGCAAAACGTGCAGCAAGGTACGTAAAACAATGTCGCACAAAAAGTCCAGGTTGTTTTTTATGTATTAGGTTATATTGCAGATCAGTTACAATTTCTTATTAAGTAGATACACATTAATTTAGATAATGGGGCATGGATAGATTTGAAACAATTTTTGTTTAATTTAGTTATTTTTACTATTTTATTATTAGTTTAGTATTTTGCACAAAAAATAGATACAATAAAAACACAATAAGAAAATACAATCCATTTACTGTGCAGGGAGAGGCAGAAAACCCAAAGGGCTTATTTAGAGCCTCCACCTAAACAAGAAAGAAAACAAAAACGAACTCATGAAACTGAAAAAAGAGAACTAAATTACAATAACAAATATATAAGAATAAATAACTACAAATTAATTCAACAGATCAAAAAACCCCAGAAATGATACTAAAGAAATGAACTAAATGATATACTCCAAAAACAAACCATATAAAGTACATAACATACATAAAAAAAAAAAAAAAACGAAAAAAAAAAAATTATTAATTTAAAAAATAAAACACACTATTACAAAGCAGCATTAAAACAATCCCTTATACATATTTTATAACATATTAAAGATGATTTTTGTTGTTGTTACTTAAAAACATTCCATAATTTAATACCCCTAAATCTTATCAAGTATTGCCCTCTACAAGAAAGAACTTTAGGAAGATTGACAAGTTGAATAACAATTAACCTGTGAATTTACTTTAAAATACATTCTAAATTGCTCTGGAATGTTACCCTCACTTGAATATGTCTTATACATGAAAACACATATTTGAAAAATATTAATATTATAAATAGTAAGAACCTGAAGTTTATGAAATAAAGAAGCAGATGAAGTATATGTGTTGGATCAGGTTGCAATCCTAACAAAGCGCTTCTGAAGGATAACATTTTTTTGAAGAGTAGTAGGAAAAGTACTTGCCCAAACTATATTATAATTTGAAAGATTGGATAAATTAAACTATAGTAAAGCGTAAGATGACATTCTGTAGTAACAAGATGCCTAACCCTCCTTATTATACCAGTAGATTTATGTATTTTTCTGCTCACATAATCAGCTTGTTCCCTCCAACTCTCATCAACAAAAACTCCCAAGAATTTAGTAGTTGACACTTGAGGCACCTCTATAGACTCAATAGTAATCTTTGATAAATCCTTAGGGTATAATTTCTTACCACTAAAAATGATAAAACTTGATTTTTTCATTTTTATTTAAAGATAATTTGTTCAAATTAAACTAATTAGCATAAGGAATTAGATCATCATTTGCATTCTTAATCAATTAATTAAAATTTGGTTGAGAAAGGACTAAGGTTTTGTCGTCAGCAAACATTACTGGAGTGAGAATATTTGAAACATTTGACAGGTCATTTATATAAATAAGAAATAGCAATGGTCCAAGTATGGTCCCCTGAGGAACCCCACAGAGTAGACTTGCTTTGCTAGAATAGCAACACTTAAAACAAACAAACTGTCTTCTATTAAAAATATAATTCTTCAACCATTTATATGTAAAATCATGAAAACCATATCTATACAACTTTTCCAATAAAATGTCATGATTAACTGTATCAAAAGCTTTTGACAGGTCTAAAAAAATACTACAAGTAAATTCTTAATTTTCAAGTGCAAGGATAACCTTGACAATCAGGTGAAGCAAAGCCATATAAGTAGAGTGTTTTTTTTTCGGAATCCATATTGATGTTTATAAAGAATAGAATTTGAGTCTAAGTGAAAAAGAATCCATTTATATACTATTTTTCTAAACTTTTTGAAAAACATGGCAAAGTAGATATAGGTCTATAGTTGTTAAAATGTTGTGGATCATCTGCTTTAAACAGAGGAATAAGTTTAGCTATTTTTAAATCCTCTGGTATAATGCCAGTATTCAAAAAAAGAGTAAGAATGTGAACAAGTGGCTGCAATATTGAACATTTCACCTGTTTGACAATAAATACAGAAATATTATCATGGCCAGCTGAAGATCATTTTAATTCATCAATAAGTTCACTTATTTCCTGAATTTCAGGTGGTTTAAAAATAGAGATAATAGGAAAGTTTCCTGATGTATAATAAATGTATAGTTAATATTCCTACTGGTAATGGTACACCATTACCAGTAGGGATATTAACTAATTTATGACCAACATTAACTAAAAAAAAAAAAAAAAAATTTTTGAGCTATGTCAAATGGATCATTAAAAGTATTGTTGCCATCAACAAATCCGAAGGTAGCTCCGGATTGATCTTTTCTTTTTGCAGCAACTGATTTATTACTTTCCATGTGGATTTAATATCATTTGAATATTTCTTAAAGGTTTTCACCAAATTATTGCTTTTTTTTTTTTTTTTTTTTGCAGATCTAATGATTATATTAGATGATTATCAGATAGAATGATTATATTTATTTCTGTAAGATTTATAAACACCATAGGTGAGAGGAGTAGGATTTAGAACATATTTTCCATAGAGTTTGTTCTTTGTCCTCAACATTTCTGTTAGGGCCGTTTTTAGCCTTTTTGACGCCCTAGGTGAAATCCCTATTAGTGGATACACATTAGGTGTATTTGTAAATCGACTGTTAAGATAAAACATTTTGCACAGTTTATTATACCATTATCACCACTGGATGCCTGTATAGCTCTATGTAACAATCCCTAGTTGCTAAGAAATTGTTACTAATTAATGCTAATTAATTTTATTACAAAGGATTTTGGATACATGTTTAGATATTATCAACGGCTACTTTTTGACTTTATCTGTTTTTTTTCTTTGTTTTTTTTTTGGTTTTTAATGTGTATTGCAATACACCCAAAGCGCTTTACAATCATGTGGGGGGTCTCTCCTCAACCACCACCAGTGTGCAGCATCCACTTGGATGATGCGACGGCAGCCACAGGACAACGGCGCCAGTACGCTCACCACACACCAGCTACAGGTGGAGAGGAGAGAGTGTCATAGAGCCAATCAAGTGGATGGGGATTATTGGGAAGCCATGATAGACAAGGGCCAGTGGAGGGAATTTGGCCAGGACACCGGGGTTACACCCCTACTCTTTACGATGAGTGTCATGGGATTTTTAATGACCACAGAGAGTCAGGACCTCGGTTTAACGTCTCATCCGAAAGACGGTGCTTTTTTTTTACAGTATAGTGTCCCCGTCACTATACTGGGGCATTAGGACCCACACAGACTGCAGGGTGAGCACCCCCTGCTGGCCTCACTAACACCTCTTCCAACAGCAACCTAGTTTTCCCAGGAGGTCTCCCATCCAGATACTGACCAGGCTCAGCCCTGCTTAGCTTCCATGGGCAACCGGTCTTGGGCTGCAGGGTGATAAGACTGCACCAGACAGCCAGCTCTTTAACCTCCTGTCTGTAAGCAGACTCGTCACTGTCCTGAATGAGGCCGATGACTGTGGTGTCATCTGCAAACTTCAGGAGCTTGACAGAGGGGTCTTTAGATGTGCAGTCGTTGGTGTAGAGGGAGAAGAGCAGTGAGGAGAGGACACAACCCTGAAGGGCGCCAGTGCTGATCGTACGGGTGCTGGATGAGAATTTTCCCAGCCTCACTAGCTGCTGCCTGTCTGTCAAGAAGCTGTTGATCCATTGACAGATGGAGGTGGGCACGGAGAGCTGAGTTAGTTTGGGCAGGAGGAGGTTTGGAATGATCATGTTAAAAGCTGACCTGAAGTCCACAAACAGCATCCTCACATAAGTCCCTGGTCTGTCCAGATGCTGCAGGATGTAGTGTAGTCCCATGTTGACTGCATCATCCACAGACCTGTTTGCTCTGTAGGCAAACTGTAGGGGGTCCAGTAAGGGTTCAGTGATGTCCTTCAGATAAACTAAAACCAGTTTTTCGAATGACTTCATGACCACAGACACAGGTCTGTAGTCATTAAGTCCTGTTATCTTGGGTTTCTTTGGGACGGGGATGATGGTGTAGCGTTTGAAGCAGGAAGGGACTTCACACAGCTCTAGTGATCTTTTGAAGATCTGTGTGAAGATGGGGGCCAGCTGGTCAGCACAGGATTTCAGACAGCTTGTGTCACACCATCTGGGCCTGGTGCCTTTCTTCTCTTCTCTTTTACAGTTAGGCCCTGTTGTCCTAACTGTTAAGCTCCTTGGCTCCTTACTCGCTTGGCTTTGCTTGATTCATAGGCTCAGCCTTGGGTTTCCCAGCTTCCAGCTCTGATTTGTCTCTTGGATCACCTGCATCGACCTTGGTCTCCTGTGAGACCAAAGACTCTGCTTCAGCCATTCGGTCCATCGGCTCCACCGTGGCTGGTCATCTCTATGGCTCCACTGGGTCCCTTGTCCCGCCGTTGCCACCTCAGTCCATTCATGGTTCCGGTCCCTCTGGCTTCACTTTGGACTTCCGGACTTGTGGCTACACCTGGGTGCTCCAGTCCTGTGGCCTCACTGGGCACCTCCATTCTTCTGGTGGCTCTACTGTCCACACTCCTCAGAATGGACAACAAAGCTTGAGGCTGTTGCCTCAAGCTTCCCAAACCCCAGCTCCACCTTGGTCCTTGGATCCCCTGGCTCCATCTTAGCTCACTGTCCCTGTAGAATCACCCTGTCCCTCCCTCCTTCCAGCTTTGCATTGTTCTTCAGCTGCCCTGACTCTGCCTTGTTCGTACTTTCTCCTGGCTCTATCCTACTCATCCCCACCCAGGAGTCCCTAGGAGTCCATACCATTGGCATCATCAAGGAGAGCCACTGCATGCCTCCATCGGCTTCCCCGCGGTCTCTTCATCTGTCGGCTCCCCCTTGGACTCCTCCAGTCCATTGGACCTGTATTTTTGTTTAGCCCTGCAAATAGCTCCTGCTTTTATTTGTTGCAACCAACTGTGATAATACACCTTTTTCATCTTCCCAATTGACTGCACATTTGAATATATGCAATACAGACACATTTTGAATACTTTTAAAAGATGGTAAATCATATTAGGCTGTACTGGCTGATGAAGTAACTTTATCATTGGTGCCTTTCATATTTTTACTATACATTTTTATTTTGTTTATTAAAATTCTGGGTTGATACTTTAAATAACTCACAACAGATGATCTCTCTCTCTCTCTATATATATATATATATATATATATATATATACAGTATATACTGTATATACACATACACATACACACACACACACATCAATTATCACTTAACTGACTAAGTCAATCATTTAGTCAATGTTAAAATATCCCAGCTGAATATGTAGACACAACTATAAGTCATTTGAACTATGGGTTAATTCCCCTGGCTCTGAGGTACTATCAACAATTTCGTCAAAGCATCCTGTCCAGACTGATGTGCCAGCAATAGTTCAACCAATGGAGTGACTTTTCCGACAGAGCCATATGATTGTCTGACCAATGGAGCAGAGTTTGGGAAACCTTTCTTCATGTTTACAATTTGGTTTAGTGATGATAGTGGCACACTCTTCAGCATTAAATACTTTGGTCCCACTTTATATTAGGTGGCCTTAACTACTATGTACTTACATTTAAATTAATAATTTTGTACAATGCATTTATTGTGTACATATATGTTTTTACATTGTACTTATGTTTTTAAAAAATACCTATATGTAGTTAGATCTGTAATTAATTTCTGTAATTACATTTATAATTACACTGTTGACCCATCCGTTACCTCTTAACCCACCCTTAAACCTACCCAGACCACCAAATATGTCCTTAACCTTACCCATATCCCACCTCAATAGCAGAAAAAGTGTTTTGCAATACAATATGAACACAATAAGTACATTGTACTTAGTTTTTGACATAAGTACATAGTAGTTAAGGCCACCTAATATAAAGTGTGACCAATACTTTCTTAAGGTTTGTAATGTTTCTTATGTTTTGAAGGCTTTTCAGGTGTCTTCCTTGGAGAAGCTGGATCAAACTCTGGCTTCTTGTTTAATGCAGAAAATGCCAACAGGAGGTTTCCAGGGCTTGCAGTGTGATCAGTCTCCTGCTGGAGGTAAGGGCTTTTCTAGTTCTGAATAGCTCTTTTAACCCATTTTAGGTCCACTGTTTTCAGATAGCCAAATCTAGAGCAGCACAAAACAACTAATGCTATCAGCACTTTATTTTACAGGCTGTTATAGACATGAATAAATTATGAAGGGAAGATGCCTCACCCAACAGAAGTACATGATTGTGCAATTGTTCCTTTGTGTGCTTTCCTGCCCACTTAGTATGACAGTATGACCCATATCCAATGTAGTTTAACACAGAGGATTTGTCAAAATGTTATTGTGCATACACACAAAATATAGTCTTCATACCAATGCTCGGTAAAAACGTAGTTGATATAACTAAGAAAGTCTAACTTTATCTGTAACCTTCACTGAAAAACAGAATGATGTTAAATGAATGTTCAGAATGTTGTCATTCTTTAGGTGCAGTCACATTTATTATTACTAGACACAGTGGCGGAAAGAGTACTAAGAAATTGTACTTAAGTAAAAGTATTGCTACTTAAGGAATAATTTACTTGAGTACAAGTAAAAGTACTGAAAAATAATATGACTCAAGTAAGAGTAAAAAAGTAGTTTTCTGAAAAACAACTCAAGTTACTGCGTTACAAAGTACTTTAGTATATTTTTTCAATTTTTACCCGAAATGAGACGATGTGAGCATTACGGAGCAGGGTTAACCCTAATCCTAACACCCATGTCTCATGAGACAAGAAGTGAAGCTAACTTTGGATTCGGACGTGCCTCGATGCCTTCCTACCTTGGAATGTGTCCTCCAAAGGCAGCATTTTTCAATTTTCAGATGCAGCCCATAAGTTATAATATATTACTTCTACTGGGCTGTATTGGACTTTCTGCGCTAGAGCGCCCTCCGACTTCGAGTATGAATGAAACATGCACTGCATGTTTACATCGTATCGTTTTGGATATGAATAAATCATCCTGTCATACATCTCATTCCTTCGCAAAATGTCCACACACATCCAAAGCACGCACACAGAAAAAAGTGATTTCAAATGCATCTGATTGACAGATAAATGATGGTTGATCTATCAGCCAGATGCACATAAAAATGCATGCACTCTTATTTCAATGTTGTTGTTACTGTTGAGGTTATTTTAGCTTCGTACATTTAGTTTAACTGCACTGTTAATTTTCACCATTCAGCTGAACTGTGTGCATGTATTTTAAACACTTACATTGTTCTTGCTCCATCCGTGCAATAATTCTATCAACCAAGTTTTCTATTTACTTATACTGCTGTGTGCCTTGGTTATATCAACGGTATGTATGACCCATTTCAGGAGCTGACAAAATTACGATTTAAAATCAGAGCATAGCTCACATTCACTAAAATATTGAAACGCTATGCTGATTCACGACATTTCCAGTGATTGACAGTCAAAGCAAAGCACGGTTTGAACGGTCCACCCCCCAGCTGAACTGGACGTTTTTATTGTTTTTTTACCCGAGTCAGTCCTGTCTGTTATTGCCTGAAGTGCAAGGCTCCACCCCAGAAGTTTGAAAAGTGCCCATCAAATGCAGGCTCGCTCTGTTTCTCCATCGGCACCTCCTTCGTCTATTTTTTTTTTTTTTTGTACTTTGTACTCTTGGTGAAAAATAAATGTAGCAAAGTTGAATACTTTAGTTTTATTTTACTCAAGTAAAAGTAAAAGTACCACAATTTAATTATACTCAAGAAAGTAGAAAAAAAAAATTAAAAATGTACTCAAGTACTGTAACGAAAGTATTTGTAATTTTATTTATTTATTTATTTGTTTATTTGGATCCCCATTCTTCCTGGGGTCCAACAAGTAAAAAAAAAAAAAAAAATTACATGAATCCATAACAATAAAAACCAATACAATAAAACATACAAACCCAAATTTCATTCATAACATAAAAATCAACAATTTACTTAGTACTGTACCATTAAATATTCATTCCATATTTTCATTCCTCTATACATTACAGTCTGTTGTTTTGCATTATTTTTTGAAACAGGAAGCAAAAAATATTCTTTTGATGCATGCCTGGTGTTAAAATTATGACTAGCACTACTATACAAAAGTTGACAGTATAATACACTTGGAGCTCTCAATACTGAAATGTGTCTTATAAAACAAAGCAGAGAAACAATTACCCTATCTTTCACCAAAAGCCAACCAAGAATTTTGTGCATTTTCATAATATTAACCCATCTATTACAGTTCAAAATTAGTCGTGCAGCTCTATTCTGGACTAACTGTAATTTTTCTAAGTCTTTACTTGATGCACTCGACCATACCGCTGGACAGTAGTCTAAATAAGTAAGAACCATTGCTTGCACAATTTGAGAGATGCAATCCTGTGGTAAAACTTTTGCACATCTCTTAATAACTGATAGACCTCTTCCCATAACTATTACCATATTTTCTATCTGTCTTGACCACTTTAGCCTACTATCAAGAGTAACTCCAAGAAGTCTAATTTCCTCTACTTGTTCAATAGGCACACTCTTTACAGACAAACTTAATTGTGGTTTAAGTTTAAGTTTATAATTTGATCCAAACACAATACTTTTGGTTTTTGTCAAATTTAGAACCATCTTATTATTCCATACCCAATTTACCACTAAGTGTAACTCCTCATCTAAATCAGCAGATAATTTTTCAATTGATGTTGCTGGTAGATATAATGTTGTATCATCTGTATACATAACTGCCCGCTTTAAACCACTTTAAAACCAAAGGAAGATCATTGGTAAAAATAGAAAATAACAATGGACCTAGACAACTACCTTGAGGCACACCGCATTGCAACTCTTTCACTTCCGAATAACTTCCATTATAAAATACACATTGCCTCCTATTTGTCAGATAACTTTTAAACCGATGCACAGTTTGAGAAGTAAATTTGTAACATTTCAATTTTTCAAGCAATAATTTATGATCCATTACATCAAAAGCGGAGCTAAAATCCAACAATACTGTTCCTACTAAATTATTATCATCAATCTGTACTAAACAATCATCAGTTATCTGTGTTAATGCTGTTCCTGTTGAATGTCCTACTCAATATGCATGCTGAAAATCAGAGAACAAACTATCATTTCAAACACTACTAGGAACTGGCAATAAACGTATTGGTCGACTATTAGCACCACTAAAACTCAGTGCTGCATTTTTCTGTAAAGGAATAAATTTTGCTTCTTTCCAAGCTAAAGGAAAAATCCCTTCTTCAAAACTGATATTAAAAATGTGGCAAACTGGTTCCGCCAAACAGCTGGCTGCTAATTTTACAAGGCGACCATCTAAGTTATCTATTCTCGATGGTTTATCTATATTTATCATTGATAATTTTTGTTCCACTTGTTGTACATTTACTTTATTCAATTCAAAGCATAGGGCTGGCTTATCACTTGTTATTTTTTTCAATTTGCCTTTCACTTGATGTAATATTATCAATTAACACCTCTTCTCTAAGTTTATTCACTTTATTTATAAAAAAGTCATTAAAATAATCGGCAATTTCATCTGATTTAGTTAAAAATAAATCACCCGTCTCTATAAAAAAAAGGAGTTTGAGCTGATTTCCTACCCATTATTTAATTAATAATATTCCACAATTTTTTCCATCGTATTTATTTTCACTTATTTTTACTTTATAAAATGTCCTTTTCTTTTTCCTATTAATCTTAGTTACTTGATTACGCAATTTGCAATAAACTTCCCAATCCTGCTTACTCCCAGTTCTGTTTGCTATACCCTTTGCCACATCTCTTTCTACCATTATGTTCTTCAGTTCATTATCAATCCATGGTGCCCTAATATTCTTCACTGTGTGTGTTTTTTTTTTATATAGGTGCATGTTTATCCACCAAAGAATAAAATAGTCTTTCAAAAGCTGCTAATGCATCATCAGGATGACCTTCCTTGTAAACGTCAGCCCAACATATATTATTTACATCTTTACAATATAATTTCTGACAAAATTTCCTATATGACCTTTTGTAAATGACTTTTGGTCTTCCTTTAGGGACCTTTGTTTTTCTAGTAATCGCTATTATATTTTGATCACTACACCCAATAGGAACAGATACACCCTTAGAACACATTTCCACAACATTTGTATAAATATGATCTATACAAGTAAATGTTCTCTCACCAAGGCTATTTACATGAATTATTGTTGGTTGATTAATAGCTTGTGTTAAATTACATGCATCAATTACATTCACCACTTTAGTCTTTAAGGAACAAACCTGAGACATCCAATTAATATTTAAGTCACCCATCAAGTAAATTTCATTTCCAATATCACTCTATCAATCATATCACATAATTCACTTAAATAACAACTATTTGCACATGGTGGTCTGTAGCAACAACCAACAAATAATGATTTAACAAATGGCAACTGTACTTGTAGCCAGCCACAGAGCCTCTACATCTACAAGGCATTAAATCTTGTCTTATTTTTACTGGAATATGATTTTGAATATATATGGCAACCCCGCCGCCATATTTATTTCTATCTTTCCTGTAAATATTATAACCATTTATATTTACTACATCATCTGAAAAAGTTTGATCAAGATGTGTCTCTGTTACTGCCAAAGCATGAATATTATTTGTAATCAAAACATCAGATATTTCAACAAGTTTATTCCTAAGGCTACAAATATTAATATAAGCTAATTGTAATCCTTTCCTTGGTAACTTGATTGAAGCTGACATGATTTATAAAAAGAAAATTCTTAATTTCATCCAATTTCCTCAAGCTAATTTAAGACAGCAATAGGCCTATTTTGATTTCTTATTGATATCATTTTTAACTTTTGATGCTGGATATGTGATTAATTTATCGTAACGAAGATAGGCTATCTCTCCCCTCTCTCTTGCAGCTCTCAATTCTGGCATAACCTCTTTCCTCCTTAAACGCACATGTTCCAGGAAATCTTCATTCAAGTATATGTTTGTTCCTTTGAGGTATTTTGCTCTCTCCAGCACTACTTCTTTCTCTTTATACTCAAGAAATTTAACCACAATAGGTCTAGGTCAATTATAATTCCCATTTCTCATCCTTCCTATTCTATGTGCTTTCTCCAAGGTAATTTTATTTTGACCAAGCTTTAGTTTATCTTGAATTATCTGTTTTACTTTCTCTTCAGATTCACACCATTTCTCATTTGGAGACTCGGGAATTCCTTCCACCACTATATCATTCTGCTTTCACTGACCTTCCAAATAATTGGCTTTAACATCTAATACCAAAAGAGATTCAGCCAATTTATGTATGTCATTTGTATTTGATTTACATTCAGTTAAACTTTCTCTACAGTTAACTTTCAAATCATCCACCTCCTTCTGAGTGGACTGGAGACTTATCTTCAAGTCTTGTACCTCCTTCATAAGCTCATCTACTCTTTGATTCATAGAAATCATAATCATTTGTGTAAAAGTTTTATAACTGCTTTCTTGTTGCAACATGAATTCTTTAAAATGCGCTTTCTCTTGATCAAACAGCTCCCCTACCTGAGCCAGTGAGATGTTGTCCTCGTTGCTGTTATTCGCGTTCCTTGGCATGTTGAAATCACAACTGTGTACTGCTTATTTTCAACACCTTTCCAACCCTAGATTTTTCGCTAGTTCACGTCGTGGCCTCCTCACAGAACCAGCCAGAACCTTGTTGCGGCCTCGGTGCAAACGATCCTCCGCCTCAGAGTTTGCGACCTCCTCGCGGAGTTAGCTGGAACCTCGTCGCGACCTCAGTGCAAATGATCCTAGCTGGAACCTTGTTGCAGCCTCTGTGCAAACAAGTTACGAGTAATTAGTTACTTTCCACCTCTGACTAGACATTCTAAAACTTTTAAAGACATTATTTTCTATAGCTGTTAAAGTTGAACGCAAAACGGACCCCGTTCACTTTATTTAGATATATCAGGAGCCCATTTATTTAATGCATATGTTACTAATCTTATTGTGCATGATTCTTTGGTGCATGTTATTTAAAAAACTAGTAGTAATCTTAAAATGGCACCGCACATGGCAGCCACAGTGCTTGGCTCTCCAGTTGTTTTAGTGTTTTTGTTAGTTTTTCCTGTTTTTTGTTTCTAAAAACGATCAGTTTTACCAGGGATGAACTGCTGATTCGGCATTCGGCAGAACACACCACAAAATCCTCGACCGGTTTTCGATTATTCGGACGTTTTGCTGAACATTATAGTTGGCGGAGCAGCAGCTCTGATCAAACACTTTAGGATGCGCAGATGGGGGAAGCGAGCCGGTGCACTCGTGAAGCTCAGACAGGGCGGATCTAGAACGGCGCTGCCTAGTATCCATCTGGCGAATCTCCGCTCTCTACCCAACAAAACGGACAAACTCCTTCTGCTCTCCTGGACAAATAAGGATTTTTCAAACTCTACTGCTCTGCGTTTCACGGAAACCTGGCTGAATGACGCCATTCCGGACAGCGCAATCCATCTGCTGGGCTTTTTTTTTAGCTATTAACTATTAACACCTCCAGCAACCCCCTCTCCCCCACTCTTTCACTTCAGATCATTGAAGATGATGTGTGTCAGGTCTTCAGAAAGAACCAGAGAAGAAAAGCACCAGGCCCAGATGGTGACACACCAGCCTGTCTGAAAACCTGTGCTGACCAGCTGGCCCCCCATCTTCTCACAGATCTTCAACAGATCACTGGGGCTGTGTGAAGTCCCTCCCTGCTTCAAACGCTTCACCATCATCCCCATCCCAAAGAAACCCAAAATTACTGGACTTAATGACTACAGACCTGTAGCTCTAACATCTGTGACCATGAAGTCATTTGAAAAACTGGTGCTGGCTTATCTAAAGGACATCATTGGACCCTTACTGGACCCCCTGCAGTTTGCCTACAGAGCAAACAGGTCTGTGGACGATGCAGTCAACATGGGATTGCACTACATCCTGCAGCATCTCAACAGACCAGGGACTTATGTGAGGATGTTTGTGGACTTCAGCTCTCCGTGCCCACCTCCATCTGTTAGTGGATCACCAGCTTCTTGACAGACAGGCAGCAGCTAGTAAAGCTAGGAAGATTCTCATCCAGCACCCATACGATCAGCACTGGAGCTCTTCAGGGCTGCGTTCTCTCCCCACTGCTCTTCTCCCTTCACACCAATGACTGCACATCTAAAGACCCCTCTGTCAAGCTCCTAAAGTTTTCAGATGACACCACGCTCATTGGCCTCATTCAGGACGGAGACGAGTCTGCTTACAGACAGGAGGTTGAGCAGCTAGCTGTCTGGTGCAGTCTTAACTACCTGGAGCTCAACACGCTCAAAACAGTGGAGATGATCCTGGAGTTCAGGAGAAACCCCCCTGCTCTCCCCCAACTCACCATCATGGACAGCACTGTAACAACAGTGAAGTCATTCAGGTATCTGGGCAACACCATCTCTCAGGACCTGAAGTGGGACATTCACATAGACTCCATTGTGAAAAAGACCCAACAGAGGTTGTACTTCCTTCACCAACTGAGGAAGTTCAACCTGCCACAAGAGCTGCTGAAACAGTTCTACTCTGCCATCATTGAATCCAGTACCGCCGCTCCCTATATGCAGAGTACGCAGTTTGCGTAGGGCACCAACTCCCAGGGGGGCACCATCCCAGTTGCTCAAAAAAAACAAACAAAAAACTTTCATTCTATATTAGTATTACAATTAACATATACATAAATAAAAATCTAAACGTATATATAATTATTAAAAAATGCGTTTTACGGTGAACACAGACGCAGTAGGCCAATCACACGTGACGCAGCATTCCCGCATCCGTGCCGGTGACCGCGCGCACCTCATGTTTGTGGATGAAAGCAAGTGATCATAATTGATGGACAGCTATGCCCGTGAAAATATATCAGCAAACCGGCGCCAAGAAAAGAAAAAGAAAAAAAAAGATGAAGCCAGTGCATCACTTTTAGGTAGCCTACATTCATAATCTTGTGAAACTTTTTTGGCTGTTGATGTTAATAATGTGTTTTAATGTCGGTAATAATTTAACTACCAACAACGCATATAATATTCTCTCCGACTTTCCATGTTCTCTTACGAAAACTAGCCATGGTTTTACTATGAATAAAACCAAAAATCATGGTTCTTGTAGCCATGGTAACCACAAATTAACCATGGTTTTGTTATTTCAAATAATAGTTTACAAAGAAGTATTAAGATTTTTTTTTTTTTTTGGTTATAAAAACAGATCTAAGCCAACAACAGCCTTTAAAATGACTTAAAATGCATTATATAAAAACAATGAGGCAATAATGATTGGTTAATAATTATATGGTTTCATTGAAAAACACTGTTAAAATACATAATGTAATGCAAAATAAACAATTTAGATATTTACATTACATATTGTTACAAATGCTTGTAAAAGGAGCCAAAGGCCTGGTAATACACTTACAGAACGATCAAGTCCTTTAATATTGACCAAACATTTAGGCTAATTCAATTTTCAAAACATGTGGACATCACAATCCTTACAAAAATTAACCACGTTTTATCGTAGTAAAACTGCTCAATTTTCTTCTGTGTGATTTCTGAATGCTTGAGACTATAAAATCAATCAGACAACTGTATTAATAAAATAATAGCCATAGGTAACTGTCTAGAGCTAAAATTGTAATTTGTAAATAATACAATTTAATTACAATTTATTTATTTATTTACTTTTATATTTTATTAAAGTTCTATTTTGAACATTATAGTGGGTGTTTTTTTTTGTTTGTTTTTTTGTTTTGTTTTTTTACATCCATAATATTTGGGGGAGGGGGCACAACAATACAATTCTGCTTAGGGCACCTATTTGGCCAGCAGCGGCCCTGATTGAATCTGTCCTCTGCGCTTCAATAACTGTCTGGTTCAGCTCAGCTACCAAATCTGACCTCAGAAGACTGCGTCGGATAGTCCGGACTGCTGAGCGAATCATTGGTACAACCGTCCATACTCTCCAAGAACTGTACATATCCAGAGTGAGCAAAAGGGCTAGCAAAATCACTCTGGACCCTTCACATTCAGCACACTCCCTTTTTGAACTGTTGCCATCTAGTCGACTCTACAGAGCACTAAGCACCAGAACAGCCAGGCACAGGAACAGTTTCTTCCCTCAGGCAATCCATCTCATGAACACTTGACAATAAACGTGGAATACACACAACACTATTATACATTTATTTATTTAACACATACTTTTATTTACATTTCAAATTTTTGCCTAAAATACCTGTACATACTAAACTATTTTGTATAGTTGTATATTATTCTTTTTATTATCTGTGTCTTGTCTTGTCACTGTCATTCTGTCGAATTGTGGAGCTTCTGTCACTAAAACAAATTTCTCGTATGTGTAAACACACCTGGTAATAAAGCTCCTTCTGATTCTGATTCGAATAATAATAATAATATAAAAAACGTCCCTTTAACCAAAAAGTCACCTCTGAAACAGTTTTCCTTTCTTGCTGACATCACACATCCATGTTACTATACTTTTTAAACCCTCCACTCCAACCATCTGGATGTATTTAAAATGTTACACGCAATTATTAATGACTCAGTCATTTTTTGATGGATAAAATCAAGACCCGCCCTACCTTCATGGCTATATTATGTTGTGTTAAGAGAGTTATTTTGACTTTCAGTTCATTATGATGTGCTTGTTTTCTAACTCCCTGTATTTTGTTCCTGTTTCCCTGATTTATAGTATGTTTTCTTTGGTCGCCATATTTACTGATTATGTTACCCAACCTCGGTCTAGTTTCATTACCCTGTGTATTTATCCCATCCTTGGTTTGCTGTTTATGGTTTATGATTGTCTTTGTTTCTGCACAAGGCGTTTATGTTTTGTTTTGGTATCTCCACTGCCTGTTGGATTGTTGTGTTTATTTTGATTAAAGAATGCTGCAAATATCCTTATGATCCTCATCATCTCCTAGTCCTTGCCTGTGACGTGACAGTGTAGGTGTAACAGGGTCAACGAGAGGTGAGGCGTGCGGATCCATTTGCAAGCTTTTATTTAAAGTCAGAGACATGGTCATAACAGGCAGGGTCACACAAATGGCAACAGGTATATAGAGGGCAAGGCAGAGGAGTACTCAAGTGAACGGTTGTGGTCTCCGATTGGTGAACAATATCCAGAGGACAAGACGAGAGGGGTAATCCAGGCACACGAGTAATAATCCGGGCAGGGGTGTACAGAGTCCGAGATAGCAGGCAAAGGGTTAATCCAAGATACAATGGCAGAAATCAGAACAAGAGGAAACAGGCAAGGCAAGACTAAGACAACTAAGTAGACAAGACTAAACAAACACAGAAAGGCTCGGTAAAGCAGCTATCACTAGGAGAGGGATATATGCAGGACTAAACACAGAGCTTAACATGAACACAGAGCTTAACATGAACACAGAGCTTAACATGAACACAGAGCTTAACATGAACACAGAATGGCTTGGTAAGGCAGCTAACACTAGGAGAGTGCTACACGCAGAACAATACTCGGCAAACTGAACGGAAGTCCATGGTTTATATAGGGTGTGTGATTGTGTGATAGCTGTGTGATCAGAGCATTCAGCTGTGTAAGTGCAATCAGTGTAATCAGCTGTGTATGTGTCATCAGTGCAATGGATGATGGGAAATGCAGTTCAGTGTGATGTATGGTGTGAGAGTCAATGTGGTGAGCTAGTGACCTCTGGTGGTAAGTGAACGGAGGTTCATAGACCGGATTCGTGACAGTAGAGGCCTTGTGCTTTGAGCCCAATATCCTGCAGAACAGACACATTCCAGAAGAATGAGAAGAAGATTCTCCCCACAAACCATCATGAGGTCTAAACTAATCATACCATCACATGACGCCAATTGTCTTGGTCGATTTCCTGTCAACATCTTGTCGTTATCTCCTCAGAAGAATCGGAAGAGTGACAAAAAACTAATCCAATCAGGAGACAACAGAGATCTTTTGTATCAAGGACTAAAGAGTTCTTTCACACAACATATGGTTGAGAGATACTCCGTGATTGCTATGCATGGAACTATAGTATAGGCACAGGAAAAGGCTAATTTACTGACACCCTCTGGCCTGCAAAAGCTCACCAGAGCTCCACAGTGTGACTTCCTTGACTTCCCCCTCTTCTATACATTCCACTAAACGCGCTCTGTCTTTGCAGACAAAGAAACACAGAAGCTTACATGGACAATTTTCAAAAGACAATCATTTAAAAATCATTATAAGTATCAAAAATATATGCACAAATAATATGTTATATGCATTTTTATATGCTTGATGTGTTTTATGTAATCAGTGAAGTTTAATCGACATTGTATAACTCTTTTTAGTAGATAAGGTTATTAATTTGTTTGCAAGATCCCTGATATCTGATGTTGAAGGAAAGCTTGTTTATTTGCAGAACCTTGGTTTGAATGAAAAGTTGGTATTATAAATAGTGTTCGTTGTACAACACTTTATAGAAGTTATTAACAAAGCCTGCAAAGATAGTTCCCCACATGGAAGACTTAAGCATCATGTAAATTTATGCATGAAAAAGGAACTGTACGGGGCGTGGCCCCGCCTCGCAACAAGTCGATTGGAAGAGCTCTGTTTAGTTAAATGTAAACCTCTGTTTAGTTAAATGTACAATACAATGAATGGACAACATTGTTGTTGTAGTTGCGGTCCTGCAGCATGGCCATGATATCTCCTGGGCAAAATGAAGTCCTGCGGTGTCGAGGTCTAACCGGACTTCTCCCTTTTACACTTGGGATCGAGATAAAGTGGCTTTTAAATTCTGCAGAGGTCATAACTCATGAGTTTGGTTTGACCAATGCAAAAGTTATCATTTCAAGCTGGAAAAGGTTTATTTGTTTGCAAACTGACTCATTTACATGATCAGAATAGGGTGGCAGGTCTTTTGGATTATTCATAATAAATATAATGAATAATTAATTGTGTGTCTGATTGGTCCAGCTGCAAACAGTATGCTTAATGAAGACTGGTAAAGTGAATTTCTTTAAACTGTTTGTTTCTTTTGTTAGCAGACCTCCGTAAATTTGTATATTATAAAATAGCCAGCATTGCAGTCATCTTTTTTTTTTTCTTCTTCTTCACAATGTCAGTTTTAAATTGAACTTTGATTCTGATCTTGTATTACCTTTCCTCTGAAACAACTCCTCTGAATCTCCTTAAACTTTCTTTTAAATCTTTTAATCTGGTCTTCATTCCAGTCTGCTATATGCATGCAGATTAGATAATTTGATTGTTTTAAATCTTGTGCAACCATATTATTGTATTGTTATTTAAGCATATCTCATTATTCTTAAAGTAATGAGGGATACTGACATGTTCCCATACTTCCTTTGCCTAATGTGTCCCAGTCCCTATGCCTGTGTTTTCCCTAAAAGATTGCTCAGCACATTGATCAGTCACTATGAGAAAAATGACCAGTCACTTTAAGAAAATGTAACATCTATCATTCTAAGTTGGCTTACCATTAATATGGAAATGCTTAAAACATTAATTTACTAAGCAAGCTTTCAAATCTCTAAAGACCTTGGATATATGAAGTCTGAAGCTGCAGTTCTACCTAGCAAATGATGCAGTTTAATGTTCTTGTTTTGTTTAGTTTCTACAAATTTTCAAGCACTATAATCCCATTTGGTTTTAGATGCTCACTCAAAACATGAACGTTGCATGGTGTTTAATGCTGCCTTCGCGTGCTATCGGAATTATCGTAAATACGAATTTCCTAATCGGAAATTGGACGTGATCGGCCTCTCAAGTTGTATTTACTACTGGGAAATTCAGAAATAATTTTGATACCCGAGTTTCCGAGTTGGGCGGGTCATAAACTTTAAACATGGTGGAGGGGACAACCATTGCTACTGTCAATGCTGTTCTCACAACAACTACATCCCTTTGTCTTGTCGTTAAAGTAGAGTATTTATAGGCTAGATATGAACGATCATTCGAAGCATATTGTATGTTTTATAAGCAGTGGAATAAGCATGTATTTGACCGAAATTCCAGAATTATCAGCGAACTGCATGTATAGCGCGGTGAATGTTTATATGATTGTCAACCAATGGGATGCTACATTTTATTCTTTCTGACATTAAAGAACTTGAATAGGACAAGCTCGTAATCACGACTTCATAAGTGGGAAATAGGAAATTTCCGATAGCACGTGAAGGCAGCATTAGACACCTACTCACTGGGTCGAAGTACAGATGGAGATATTAAGATCATGATGTAAGCTAACCTTTCCCATTGTATTTAATTAATGCAAGTCAACTCATTTAAATTGAGCACTTTTAATAAGATCTACACTGTAAAACATGAAAATGTACTGATTGAAAATCACTTTCTTTGGTGCAGTACTCTAAGAAAAAGATTTTTAGAAGTTGTAAATAAAACAGATTATTAGAGTATGTTTTAAAATATTATTGCCATCTTTCTACTTAAACAATTTACATATTTAAGTAGAAATTTTTTAAGTATTTTTATTTCAATATGTTATTTGTCTTCTCTTTTCCAGAGTGTAATTCAGAGGACATTCCTACCCTCCTACATTTTGCGGCCCAGCATGGATTGCGAGATCTGGCCAGTGCTTTGCTGCAGTATCCTGGATCCCGGCAGGCCCTTAAGATCCCCAACAGCCATGGACACACACCACTGGATCTTGCACACGTACATGGACACAACCAGCTCTACATCCTCCTACAAGAGTCATTGGTGAGTGAAAGTTCTGAAGCATAATTATTTCATACATATTCCCCATTGAAAAATGTTAGTTATCTATGTAAAGTAAACTTAACCATAAAATTAGAAGCATCACTGGAAAGCAAAGGTCAATAAAACACACCTGCTTCAGCCGTTACAAGAGTTTATGCAACATATACGCATATAGATGTAATAACACAAAACAGAAATGCACTTTTCATAAAAGTAACTGTTATGCAATATAGTAACATGGTTTCTGTTTGTTTGGGGTCCATCTGACCTCCGCAAAAAGACATAATAGAAAAATGCAAAAAAATGCAAAACTACAAATACTACAATTTATAGAAATGTCCTGCTACAAAATATTTACTAATAAAAGAATAATAGGACATGAACATTTAATGCATTTGTTTTTTATATCTGGAGTCTTGGAAACCCCAAAAGAGTATTACATTTATCATTAAAGACATGTAAACTTTTTTTCGCGGGGGGGAAATCAGTTCTTAGGAGAAGAAATATTGACAAAGTATTTACTTATACTACAATTTTGCACATTTTCAATGTTTTCCAAGTCATTGTCAAAATTACTGCATGACAAATTAAATATAAGACAGATCTGGTGGGTTAGCCATGCTATTACAAGTAAACCAGACGGAGGACTCCTGAAATAAGGGTCAGTGAGGTTAGATTACATTTCTTGTTTTTCTCTTTCCATTCCATCTTACCATTCAATTTGACCACATATCATATTAGTGAATTTATGCATATGCAGAGCATATTGTAAAGCAAGCTACCCTCTAAGATTACAATCCATATTTCATAACCATTATCTACATGTCTCTTCTCTACTAAAACTGTTCTAACAGACGTTTGAGAAAAAAAAAAAAGACAAGAAGAAACCCAGTGCATGCAGCATTAGTTCCTCTTCAGGAACTCGTAACTCGTTTAAACTAGTTTATATCAGTTGACTGATATCGACTGATAGCAGTCATTTGTGTTCTTCGCTGAATTCAAGCGCTTCTCACTGGATCTCACAGCTGCTCCTGCGCCCCCGCTGTGAACTCTGGCGTCCCCCTTATGAGGAGCTGTTGGAGGTGATGACTCGTGCTATGGCCAAGTTAAAAATCGACTGGCCGGCCGAGGAGCAAGCTGAGCCGCAGACAAGCAGACTGGATGAATGCTTTCTGCGAGCGGAGCGATCACCTCCAACACAGAGCCTGCCGTTCTTCCCCTATCTCCACACAGAAGTGTCGAGATCGTGGGCAAGACCTTTTTCGGCCCGCATCTTCATCCCCTCTTCAGATTACTATAGTAATGTGGGGGGATTGAACGATTGTGGTTATAGAGCGATGCCTCGGGTGGAACAGACGCTCGCGAGCTATCTGTCCCCCGACGCTGCGTCGCCTCTAAAGGCTCCGTCCTTGCCCTCCAAGCCGCTGCGTACATCTTCAGCGCTGGTGGGCAAGGGGTACGTGGCAGCGGGTCAGGCTGGCGCGTGACTGCACACTATGTCGGTGTTGCAGGCATACCAGGCGCAAGGTGATGAGTTCTGATGACATCACGGAGCTCAGGCGAACCGCTGATTTGGCTCTCTGTGCCACCAAGGAGACCGCCCGTGCTATTGGGCGAGGCATCTGTGGTTGACCCTGTCCGACATCAGAGAGAAGGACAGGGTCTTCCTCCTGGAAGCCCCGCTTGCGCCTTCAATACCATCGTCGACAGGTACCTGCGGGTCGTCATGGCCCAGGGCTTATGAGGGTAGCCCCCTCTGGGGAAGAGCAGCGTTCACTGCAGTGCCCTCAGGAGATCGGGCTGCTAACCCTGCCACGTACGGTGTTCCAGGGCGCAGTGATCTTCAGAGAGCACACATCTCAGCCTCTTCCGTCCGGAAACGTAGCGGAGCTGAGATGCTCGCCTTCCCTTCGGTGGTCTCTAGAGCAGCTAGTTCGGCCATCTCCTGCCGGTGTGCCGTTCCAGGGCATTTAACTTAACGAAACAGAGGTTCAGTATAAGTTATAGACCCCATTATAAACAGCGCTGATGGTTTTACTCAGGTGGTTAACTGACTCTTTCCATAACTGCATTCTCTGGTTTCTCTAATGGCTTCATTCATCCACTTTAGCTCCCCTTTTGTATGTACGTGTGAGTGTATGTTTATTTGTTTGTTTGTTTAGATTAGTTATGTGTGTTAGCGTTTAGTTAATAAAAGTTGTGTGCACAGATTACATGAGTTTCTGATTCTGCCTTGCAAAGTAATGTCTCTTTACGATTTTGACCCTCGCTACATGCTCTAATGCTGTCACAGATCCACCCATCACATCATCCACACCAACCACCTACACCCGCTCACAATCACAAATGCATTAATAGGAAAGTATTTTCTGTGGCCATGGAAATATCCTTTCTTAGAGTTGATATGAATTTACACTGAATGTTTGCTGGACGAACAGATCAGTTGATGGCAATTTAATTCTGCTACAGTTATTACTCTCAGCCGATATAGATAATTGTAATTAATCATAATTAATTGTAATTATTTATATACACATTTCCCTTTTGAGCTGATTTGCTACACTCCTCACGAAAGTCCAGGTTCTACAGCTGGTACTTCATTGTTCCAAAGAAGGATGGAGGGTTGCATCCCATTTTAGATCTGCGTCAACTGAACCGCTCAGTCATGAGACTGAAGTTCAGGATGCTTACACTCAAACATGTCGTGTCTCAGATCAGGTCCGAAGACTGGTTTGTCATGATCGATCTAAAAGACATATATTTCCATGTCTCCATCCTTCCCACTCACAGGAAGTTCCTGAGGTTTGCTTTCGGGGGCAAAGCTTACCAATATCGGGTTCTTCCCTTCGGCCTAGCACTCTCACCCCGCACCTTCACAAAGTGTGTGGATGCTGCGTTAGCTCCGATGCGGCTGCAAGGTATCCGCATACTCAGTTACATCGATGATTGGTTGATTTTAGCTCAATCAGAGCAGATGGCGGTTCGACATCAAGATGTCGTTCTCGCTCATATGGAAGTGCTGGGGCTAAGACTGAACGCCAAGAAAAGTGTGCTTTCTCCGGCTCAGGGAACCACTTATCTGGGTGTGGTGTGGGATTTGACCACGATGCAGGCACATGTGTTACCTGCTTGGATCGAGGTGATCCTCACTGCAGTCGCGAGAGTGAGAGAAGGCCGGTCACTCACTGTAAAGCAGTTTCAGAGACTGCTAGGTCTGATGGCAGCTGCGTCCAACGTGATACTTCTTGGCCTGCTGTACATAAGACCCCTAGAGTGGTGGCTCAAGATCAGGGGATTTTCCCTGAGGGGCAACCCGCTTTGCATGATCAAGGTCACACAGCGGTGCCTACGTGCCTTACACATGAGGAGATAACCCTGGTTCTTGTCTCAGGGCCAGGTGCTGGGAGGACCTTGTCGCCACATAACGCTAACGACGGACGCTTCCCTAACCGGTCGGGGTGCGGTCATGAGTGGCCACCCTGCCCGCGGTCTGTGGAGTGGTCGCCATCTCACTTGGCATATCAATTGTCTGGAGATGCTGGCCGTGTTTTGAGCTCTGAAACACGGACCTGAGAGAACACCATGTGTTGGTGCGCACCGACAGCACAGCGGTGGTCTCTTATATCAACCACCAAGGAGGTCTGCGTTTGCACCCCCTGTACAGGCTGGCGTACCAGATCCCTGTGGATCCCCTATGGGCCCAAGGGAAGTTCCGCTCGCTGAGGGCGGTTTATATTCCTGGGCACCTCAATATGGGAGCAGACATCCTGTCGAGACAGGGGCCGAGGCCCGGGGAATGGATGCTTCACCCAGAGGTGGTGAAGCAGATCTAGAGAGTGTTTGGCCAGGCTCAGGTGGACCTCTTTGCGACTCAAGAAACAGCGCAGTGTTCCCTCTGGTACTCTCTGACTCATCCATCTCCAATGAGGCTGGATGCCATGGTACAGATGTGGTCGAGGCTTCGTTTGAACGCCTTTCCCCCGATCACTCTGCTCCCGGGAGTTCTGGCGAGAGTGCGCCGGGACGAGGTCAGTCTACTACTGGTAGCGCCGTTCTGGCCGGGCCGAGCTTGGTTCTCGGACCTGATTTCTCTCCTCGACTGCTCCCCATGGGAGATTCCCGTCAGGAGGGATCTCCTCTCACAGGCAGGGGGCGCCATCTTTCACCCCTGCCCGGAGCTATGGAAGTTGTGGGTGTGGCCCCTGGGGCGGCACAGCTCAAAGCTTCCGGTCTCTCAACTGAGGTTGTTGAGACCATCCTCCAATCCAGAGCTCCCTCAATGATCAGAGCAACCTGGGCTCTCATAACACCTGAACAGTACAGACTGAACAGACTGATCGACTCCATGCCACGCTGCATTGCTGCAGTAATTCAGGCAAAAGGAGCCCCAACTAAGTATTGAGTGCTGTACATGCTCATACTTTTCATTTTCATACTTTTCAGTTGGCCAAGATTTCTAAAAATCCTTTCTTTGTATTGGTCTTAAGTAATATTCTAATATTTTGAGATACTGATTTTTGACTTTCATGAGCTGTAATCATCAAAATTAAAAGAAATAAACATTTGAAATATATCAGTCTGTGTGTAATGAATGAATATAATATACAAGTTTCACTTTTTGAATGTAATTAGTGAAATAAATAAACTTTTTGATGATATTCTAATTATATGACCAGCACCTGTATTAGTGTTGTCAATTGGTTAAAAGGTAACTAATTAATCGCACATTTTTTTTTCTGAAATTAATCGCGATTAATCCCACCTTACATTAAAGTTTTTAATTATATTTTTAAATTGCAATAATTTCACATTCAGTCTTCAAATTAATGTAGAAGCAACATAAAGTATATTTTTTATATTTGTTTAATGCCATCTTTTACCAACTGATGTCTCTATGATTTTTTCCCTAATATTTAACCATTGACTATAGCCATTCAACATTACAGTATAATTAAGAGATATCAATTTAACATTTATTTAAACTACTTTAAAAAATAACTTTGTTTTAAGTTCACTTAAATTATATCTTCACATAACCGCATTATAATAAAATGTCATATAGCCTAATTTAATAAAGTTATCAAAAACTACATTTTAAATTAAATAAAGATGAAGTAAAATTACAGAAGTCATTATTCCCTGTTGATACTTCACTCGTACTGCGTCTTGCTAAAGACGCTTCAGAAAAAGCCTTTTTTCTCCTGAACTGAAGCCTTTTTTCAATCACACAGTGTAACTGCACGGCCATTGGTTCGTGCAGTGTATTAAAAACGAACCAATGGCTCGGCAGTAGAGCTGCATGAACCTATGGCGACGAAGCCCGCCAGAGACCGCCAGAATGGGTGGGGCCATCTGGCTATATAAGCGGGTGCTTCGCCACACGATCTTCAGATTAATTCTCCTTCAGCAATGACGATCATCCCTTCGCTGATCTACAAGAAGCCGCTTGCCATTGATATGTCTTGCTGCAGGACTAAAGCTGATTCATCAACCTGCGCCGCTCTGCTGTTCTCGCTCCACGCTTCCAGCTTGAGCCGCTTTCAGAATCCGTGCAGACTTCAGCTGTCCTTAGCTGCTATCCAGTGAGTTCTAAAATAGCAAATTTCTAAAGAGCAAATTTCTAGTGACGTTGTTGCAAATGTCGCACTGCGAGTGTGGTTCGTGTGGGGAATCCTGCACGATGCAGAAGGGTAGAGCGCGCGTCTTCTGTCTGAGAAACGCCCACACAGAGACGGAATGCTCTCGCTGAGAAAATGAGTCTCGCTCTTCGGACGGGTGAGCCTTACTGGTCGATGATGGAGTGGACGGGCTTGAATCAACTGACTGGGAAGGTCCACGTAGCTTTGACGGGAGCAGCTCGCGGAGTCGATGGATGGTTGAACAAATTTTTAAGTGCCGGCTGCAAGACCTTGGTAGCGTCCGATAGGAGTTCAATAGTCATTGCATTAGACGTGTGAGCCTTTTCGGTAGACAGACGGAAAAGCCAATGTTTTCCTGACCGGGAGGCACTTGCAGCATCTGCCGGGAGTTCAGTACTAGCTGTGTCAGACGGGTAAGCCTCATTGGTAGACGGACGTAAGAGCCAATGTTTTCCTGACCGGGAGGCACTTGCAGCATCTGACGGGATTTCAATACTCGCTGTGTCAGACGTGTAGGTCTCGTCGGTAGACGGACAGAAAAAACAATGTTTTCCTGACCGGGAGGCACTTGCAGCATCTGACGGGAGTTCAATACTCGCTGTGTCAGACGGGTAAGCCTCGTGGTAGACGGACAGAAAAAGACAATGTTTTCCTGACCGGGAAGCTCTTGCGGCATCAGACACTGTATGGGTTTTTTTTTTTTTTTTTTTTTTGTCAATAAGGGTTTGGTGGGCTTTTTTAATGTGGGACGAATGAATTGGTCCTGATGTAGCTTTTGAAAGCGTCTGATGACCATCGCCCGAGAGCTTGGATTTGATGCTTAGAGAGGCCTTTCTGAGCTGCTGAGGTGGCTGTCCCGATGTGAAAAGAGTGGCTGGAGTAGTTATCCGCTGGGATGCCTGATTGTTAGAGAACAGATTTGAGGTGTTTTTGGAACCAAAAGCGAGTTACGGGTTAATTGGAGCCATCAAGAAATAGGGGTTTGATAGGGGACTTTGCTTGGGAGTTTCTAGATTTGGATGTATGCGAGGACAGTTTGATATGGTTGGATTGATGACGGGAGGTTGAAAATATAGATAAACTGGCCTTTCCTGGCTTGGTCCGTCTTGCTTTGTTTAATCAAAAAGGAGATTGTTTCACTGTCGAGGACGGATAGGTCTGAGATGGTGGGGTGGATTTTTGGATTGAATTTAGAAATGATAGCAAGTTCCGAACATCTGAGAAAACTGAAAAAAGCCAAGATAAACAGCGTTGAGTGTGCCGGCGGTATTGATGGGCCGGTAGCCTGAACGGAGGGTATGAATACATTTTGTGAGAATGTCTAGTGTTGTTGGTTGTCTGGAGTCGGCGGGCGGGTTGAGATCGTTGAATCCCTTTGATCAAAAGGGAGATTTGGGAGTTGTTTATTTCGGGAGAGGAAGAGCCGAAAATTAGTTTGTGAAAAAATTGGACGCCGCTCAGGTACCCTTTGATGGACCCAACTTGGAAGCCCTTAATGCTGTTAAGATAGGAGACAAATGAGGAGATTGAGAGAAGAGAAAAATCGGGAAATGGTAAGTTATATGAAAGGTGGAATGATTTAAAACACCTCCATGCTGTTACGTAAGATTGGAGGGTTCTAGGAGACACTGCTTGGAGTATGGTGTCGAGCTATACATCGAGAAGGGGTTTTAATGGGTGGGCTACGGAAATATTAGGAGTTGGGAATTGGTCCGCATCTGGAGCCAGAGTCCTGAATTTCTGCTAGGATCTGTCCCCGGATGTTGTGAGCCACTGGTGGAGGCTCCAAGGCGACAGCATTTGCTGGGACGGGCAGAGGTGATGCTGTAAATTTGATTTTGAGTGCAGTAAAGAGGAGAGAGGGAGAGGAGGAGGAGCCGAGATTGTCGGCGCAGGCAACCTCACGCTTAGATTGGGCTCTTAAGTTTGAGGAGGTAGACTGTAATAGGTGAAAGGAGGAAAAGACTGAGATGTGTGTGCCTGAGTAGCAAGCTGAGGCAGCTCCGTGCTTGTTTCAGCTACTGTAGGACACGGGAAGGGAGTGGGGTTTGTGACACCCTGAAGAGGTTGAGTAGCTTGCGCCGCTAGCGGAGGCAGCCTCACGCTAGCGTTTGCAATTGGAGCTGGAGGCCACTGAAAGATAAAGGGTTATTAGTAGCATGAGGGAATGAATGAAATGTGTGAGCCTGCGTAGCCAGCAGAGGCAGCCTCGCGCTTGTTTCAGCTACTGCAGGCCATAGGAAGGGGGCAGGGTTTGAGACACCCTGCTGTGTAGCTTGTTCCGCCAGCGGAGGCAGCCTCACGCTAGCGTTTGTCACTGGAGCTGGAGGCCACTGAAAGGACAAGATTATCAGTAGCCGGAGAACCAGACTGAGAAGTTGAGGGAGAGCCAGCGGGTCCGGCTGCATTCGGCGCTGCGGCAGGGAGAGCCGTGGTGAAAGGCTGAGCGGGAACGGGAGATGAGCGAGGCCTTGCTGTGGTGAGCTCTGGGGCGCAGCCCAGGCTCACTGAAGGCCTGCTGCTGCGAGCCGGCGCACAAGAAAGACCGTACCATGAGCGGGATAAAGGAAGAGTTGAGCGAGTCGAGTCCGGGGCCTTACGAGCTTTGCTCGCTTTGTTGGCCTTGGGGGCTGCAGTGGATTTTGGCGTGAGGTTGGCTGATCGTGATGTGTTCATCCTTCGCGAGAACTGCACTTCAGAATTGATCAGCGCTTGCCTCAAGCTTAATACTGTCTACTTCTCAACAAGAGTAATTGATGACCCCGCTGAACAATAGGAGGACGCCGGCGAAGCAGTTGGAGGTCTCGCTGGTGGAGGCGAGGATTGGCCTCAGTGTCTTGGTGAGCGTGTAGCTAGCCTAGCAGAGTGGCGACCGCGCGATGAAGCCTCGAACTCGGCGGCTTCGTTTGGCAGAGGAGTGGTGAAAACAAACATTTTCAAAAATAGAGCAAATTTCCTCTTCCACTTATCACGAGTGTCAGGTCCCCACATGCCGGCCTACCACTCGAACCAATCCAACCCCTTGTCACGCGGGCCGAGGCCTGGCAGGCCATGCCTGGAGTGTCAGACTGGGTTTTTGGGATAAAAAAAACAAGGTTAAACACTTCAATTTGCTCAAAGACCACCGTGATTTGCGTGGCTCCCACCTGTGCAGAGCACAGACGCTCATGTCCTGTGCCCCGAGGTGATGAAGTTACTGGCAAATGGAGCTGTAGAGACGTTCCGCCAGCTTAGAGCAAGTCAGGCTTCTACAGCCGCTACTTTCTCGCCCCCAAAAAAGGATGGCGGCCTAAGGCCCATCCTTATCTCAGGCACCTGAATCGTGCCCTCATGAGACGGTCGTTTGGAATGATCACATTGAAACATCCTCTCAGAAGTATGCCCAGGGGATTGGTTCCTCTCGCTGGATCTGAAAGATGCCTACTTTCACATTCAGATAGCCCCCCACCACAGACAATTCTTGAGATTCGCCTTCGAAGGAGTGGCTTATCAGTACACGGTTTCGGGCTGTCTTTGGCTCCCCGCAATTTTACCAAGTGCATGGACGCGGCTCTTTCTCCTCTGTCGCTAAAGACTGCTCTGCTCCTAGCACTGGCATCGGTAAAGTGAATAGGGGACCTGCAGGCACTTTCCATTAGCCCTGCCTGCCTGGAATTCGGGCCTAACGACTCTAAGGTCATCCTGAAACCAAGGCATGGTTACACACCTAAGGTGCTCCCCACTCCATTCAGAGCGCAGGTTTCTGCGCTCCCTCCCTCTGAAGAGGACCGAAATTTATACTTGCTCTTCCCTGTCAGAGCTCTAAAGATTTACATTGAGTGTTCCACGCCGTTCAGATGGTCGGAACAACTCTTTGTTAGCTTCGGTAACTGCACCAAGGGGCATACGGTCACAAAACAAAGACTTTCTAGATGGATAGTAGATGCTATCACGCTCGATAGATACATTCTTACGTTATGCAAACAGTTCTGACAGGGAGTCCATGACCATAACACGCTTAATCTCCTTGGGTCGGTTTACTTGTCGGCTCTCGGCCCTGGGGTGACGAAGTTATACGAGTCCTCTGGAATGATTACTCAGAGGAATCATTCTCTGGAATGCATGACATCTGAGAGTTCAGGCCGTATTAGCCTTGGAGATTATTGTTAATTTACCTATGGGCATTACTTGCTTATAATATACAGTCGTTCCTCTACCATAGCACGGCGTGATTGTACTGTGTTCCCGTAGCGTCTTTAGCAAGACACAGTATGAGTGAAGTATCGACAGGGAACATGCTCGGTTACTAACATAACCTCACTTCCCTGAGATACAGGAACGAGTACTGCATTGCTAGCAGTGCTATGCACGACTCAGTCGTCGCTTCAGTCGAAGTAACCTGAAGATCCTGTGGCAAAGCGCCCGCTTATATAGCCAAATGGCCCCGCCCATTCTGGCGGGCTTCGTCGCCATAGGTTTCGCAGTACTCATTCCTGTATCTCAGGGAACCAAGGTTACGTTAGTAACCGAGTGCGATTTCCTCTTTTTAATTTTGTTCTTTGATTAACAGACATCACAGCAGCTGGTTATTAGGTTATTTTGGCTGCTATTTTAAAAACTGACACTGCTTTGAATGTGACTCATAAATAATAAATACTTGCATGCACAGTTTTAAGGCAGCTTTAATGGCCTTCTTTTGTAACTTCATGACTTAACTGACGACATAACTACGACTTTGCATATTCGTAGTTTCATTTGGGTTTGAATATGAATTGAGATCACTATACAGGTGCATCTCAATAAATGTCGTGGAAAAGTTCATTTATTTCAGTAATTCAACTCAAATTGTGAAACTCGTGTATTAAATAAATCCAATGCACACAGACTGAAGTAGTTTAAGTCTTTGGTTCTTTTAATTGTGATGATTTTGGCTCACATTTAACAAAAACCCACCAATTCACTGCCGTCCAAAGGCAAAGCAGTAACTACACATCTGGTCAAAATTGAGTCCTAAAATGGGCTTTGTGACATCTGATCTGTCTTGTGACAAAGTTTCCTGTTTCAATTTTGTCTCATTTCAGAGAAACAAGAGTGTCAAAATTGCAGTAACTACAAAATCCAAGCTAATACCAAGGCAAACCACAGTAAGTGAAGTTACTGCGTTCTGGCTTTGTTTTCCCGTTTGACACCGCAGATACTGCACGGTCTGCCTTAGTATCCCGCGGCCAAATGATGGTTGAACTCACGTTAAAATGCAAACATCCAAAGACGGGTAGGGAAGATAGCAAAATATTAACTCCTAGCAAGGCAAATGACAGCTTTATAATCAGTTAACATTAACTAGCCAGCCGCTAGCAAATTAAACAGCCTACCTGCACTGCTGCATATCCACTCTGACAACGTAATGATAATCTGATTTATAATCGCACTGATGTTTGTTGATTCGGACATCTCTCCACATTTCAGGCAGCTTATCCAATTGTAGTAACTAATCCAATCGTAGGGGTTATTCCTTCAAAAGTTAGCTGGCTCCGGTAAAGTTATATAGGTTAATTCATCAAAGAACCGTTCAGTATGAAAAGTTATACAGAACGCAGTTTGTCCCCTATTCACAAGCATATGCCATATGATATGACTACCAGACCATGCAAATAACAAATTCTTAATTGATAAGTAATCATTAGTTTTGCACAAATCACCGTTTCATTTGTTAATATAGTCGTTCGTGGAAGGCTTTATGACAGGGTTCCTCAAATCTTTCCCTGGAGGGCCAATCTGCTGCAGAGTTTAGCTCCAACCCTGATCAAACTCACCTACATGTGATTTTCTAATGATCTTGAAGGCCAGATTTGAGGATGCCTGCTTTATGACATACCTGTCAACACTCCCGTTTTTCGCGGGAGTCTCCCGTATTTCACACCCGTCTCCCGCCCCCCTCCCGTTTTGTTATTTCTCCTGGGAAACTCCTGTAATTTGTATGGCCCAAATCTCATTATATGAATAATCACATCGATATTTTATTCCAAGGTTGAACAGTTGCCAGATCTTGTATGAAACGCATCACCCAACGCATCATCTCACACAATCGACACAATACACAAATTTCAAACCATTTGTGACCTCAACCTGGCAACCTACAACCCAGTTGTGCTGTATATTTCTGCGCAAGTAGTAGACGTGGGAAGTTGAATCTACCATCAGTGGTAGAAATGGAAGGAGAAGAGTCAGTGGTGCTCTGGCGAAGAAGAAAAAAAATATGTCTGTAAATTTAACAACAGCTGGATGGAAGAATTAAATTTCTTGTCTCGAATCCATGTAAACAACGCCCATGCCTTTTGCAAAGTGTGTCTGTAATGTAATGTAATTCGTTCCACGGTGTTTAACTGCTGTGCAGTGTTTCTGTTTAATTAAAAAAAAAAAAAAGTATATATATAGCACGGTTGAGCCTGGTCAGTACCTGGATGGGAGACCTCCTGGGAAAACTAGGTAGCTGTTGGAAGAGGTGTTAGTGAGACCAACAGGGGGTGCTCACCCTGTGGTCTGTGTGGGTCCTAATGCTCCAGTATAGTGACGGGGACACTATACTGTAAAAAGCACCGTCTTTCGGATGAGACGTTAAACCGAGGTCCTGACTCTCTGTGGTCACTAAAAATCCCTTGGCACTTCTCGTAAAAGAGTAGGGGTGTATCCCCGGTGTCTTGGCCAAATTCCCTCCACTGGCCCTTGTCAATCATGGTCTCCTAATAATCCCCATCCACTTGATTGGCTCTATGACTCTCTCTCCTCTCCACCTGTAGCTGGTGTGTGGTGAGCGACATGGCGCTGTTGTCCTGTGGCTGCCGTCGCATCATCCAAGTGGATGCTGCACACTGGTGGTGGTTGAGGAGAGACCCCCCACATGATTGTAAAGCGCTTTGGGTGTACAGAAATACACAGTAAAGCGCTATATAAATGCATCATTCATTCATTCATAAATATATATACTGTATGTATATATATATATATATATATATATATATATATATAAACAGTTATAATATTTACTTATTAATTAAACATTATTCTTTTTATTAATAATTATTTATTAATAATTATTTATTGGATCGTATAAACACAAGGCAATACATATACTTAACCGTAAACATGGAAATGATGTACAGGATGTGGTACAGTACAAATATTTTGAGCATCCTTTATTCTGTCCCTTATTTTCCTATAAAGAATCACAAATTCCTTGTTTTCCTTTTATGGCATCCCTAGGTAAATTGTTAGGCAAAGCTTAAATTGTGTGAATTTTTAACTACTGTTTTAACTACTTGGTATGTAATGGATTACTTTTTAAATAAAATGAGAAAAACACTCTTTGTGGTGAAAGCAGCATTGCGATAAGACAATCTTGAGGCTTACTACTGAGCAATTTTAACATTCACAACATGCAAACATCAATACAACTATTAGTTATTAAAAACAATCAACATGTAGTAAGAAACACAACAAGAAAGCTGGATGAACACATTTAGTTTGTAGATACTGCACTTTGCTTTTGCAATAGTGTTTTAGTTGTGTAAGGTCATTGTTACGACCTGAGTTTCTTGTATTTGTGGTGTGTGTGTGCTTTGTCTCCTCCTTCTTTTGCTCTGTCTGATTTCTAATAGGATGTCCACTGATCGGGTGTACGATCGCCATTGGTCGTTTGGACGAGGCGTGGTCTTTTAAAGGACGCCGCCAGCATTCAACGGGGAGCTCATTGTTGGTTCGGTCGTGTATGGGTTAAGAGCTCCTGGATCCCTCCTCCGGCCGATGATCAAATTTGTTGTTCTTCAAGTGTAGATCAAATTCGTTCATTCTTAACATTGTATTCTAAGAACGTGGAGCAAAGGGGTGTCCTGCCATTTTGGTTTTGGCTATTTAATTTGGGTTCTGTTTTGTATTAGGTAGTTAGGGAAGTAAGATGTATTTTACTTTCCATATTTGAGGTTATTTAGTTTATTATTTTTTCTTTCTAGATTGGTTTTGTTTGTTATTTTGGTCTTTGGGACACCTTGAAGAGATGTTCTAAATTCCACTTGATTGTATTAAATAAATCTAATCATTTTCTTTGACCTAACATCATGTATTTGTTTGATTATCGACCGGAGGGTATCGTGCTTGGGGATTCCATAACCACAACCCTGTTTTATTATGCCCTGCTTAGAGTTTATCTTTACTACCCCTAGACGCGGGGCCTAACAGTCATCCAAAGGCAGAGTGCAGTATCTGCATTTTGGTGGTCAAAGGTCACATCAGTGGTCATGGTTTTTATCTATAAAAACATTCATCCTAAGAAGGCTTTAAATGAATGCATTGCTACTAATGTACCCACAACATGTTTGACTGGCTGATGTAAAAACTTTAAAGGCATTTTTCTCATTTTCAGTGTTTGCGTAGTTACTGCACTTTGCCTTTGTGAGGAATAATACAAAAATTGTTATATTCACTCAGTGTTACTTGATCTAATTCACAAACATCTCAATTACAATTAAGTATATATATATATTGTATTCAGTTGTGTTTTAGGCAAAAAACAGTAAAAACAGTACTTTAGTCAAACACATTTTTATATTGAAATAATGAAGATTTATGTGCCACCCCAGACTGGTTGCTGGCCCCTCCCTGGCCACCCCAATGAAAACATCCTGGCTCCGCCACTGAATATGATACAGCGCTTTAAATGTCATTGCATCTGTAATGGGACTGGCTAAATCGTGTCAAGACTCTAGGACTTTAAAATGCTGTTAAATGACATATGTTACACCGCAAATGTTTATTTAAGGAAATAAGCAACTTGCAAGCAAAAGTGTGGACAGAATTGACACTACTGATTGTAATGCTAATGCCTTGTGTTGATGGAGAAAGGCCAGTGAAAGTGTAACGTGATCAATCACACACTATAAATAGATGAACTTCAGGAGTTACTTTGGGAGCCACATGTCTCTAAATGGTATTTATGCCAACAAAGCATATATAAATGTCTCCAGGCTGGCATCTGATCAGCATTCATGGCTAAGCATTCAAGTAATTGATTTAATAAAGTACAATGGCAACTGAACATGGTAGCCTTTCTGCAGTGGCGGGCCATGCATTTCACACCTAGGCCTTCAGTGACGTCCTACATGAATTATGCTGCCTTCATGTGCTATCGGAATTATCGTAAATACGAGTTTCCTAATCAGAAATTGGACGTGAACAGCCTCTCAAGTCGTATTTACTACCGGGAAATTCGAAAATAATTTTGATACCCGAGTTTCCAAGTTGGACGGGTCATAAAATTTAAACATGGTGGAGGTGACAACCATTGCTGCTGTCAGCGCTGTTCTCACAACAACTATCCCTTTGTCTTGTTGCTAAAGTAGTGTATTTATAGGCTAGATATGAACGATCATTCAAAGCATATTATTTGTTTTATAAGCAGTGAAATATGCATTGTATTTGACCGAAATTCCAGAATTGTCAGCAAACTGCATGTATAGCGCGGTGAATGTTTAGATGCAGTACGGTTTCTAGGCATAGGAAAGCTAGAAACATTTTGACAAAACTCTTTAATTTGTACCTTGCCCACATCCCACCATTGACACAGATTTTCAAAATCACTTTTTCTTTCCATTTCTCCCAAAACAACTTAAAACTATCACAAAAGCCATTATCTTTTAAAAAAATTATTTCAAATGCCAATAATATTTAGGTCTTAAAGTTTGCTTTATGTTCAAATCAAACATGATCAAATGATGATCAGAAAAACCATTTGGCAATATTGATGCACTCATTACTCTATTTTCCGCCATCTTACTTAAATAAAATCTATCCAGTTGTTATGGAAGGAACAGAGGAAGCGTTCAGATCCATCTGCAAAGCTTTATTCAGAGACATGGTCGATAAACAGGCAAGTTTCTGACAATGGCAAACAGGTATATAGAGGGCAAGGCAAGAGAAGTATCCTAAACAGGCGTGGTCAATCGTCGGCTAACAATATCCAGAGGGTTTAGACAAAAGAGGTAATCCGTAAACATAAGCAATGGTCCAGGCTGGGGCAAACAGTATCCAAACGGCAAGGCAAAGGGTAACTCTAAGATGAACAGGCAAGAATCAAAAACACAGCTAAACAAGCAAGACTATGACTTTGACTAGATAGGAAAACTTAAGAGAGGCTCCGTAGAGTAGCTATCACAGTGACAGATGCTAAGCAATACTCGGCGATGACAGAGAGGAAGTCCAAGGCTTATAAAGCGTGTCTGATGGGATTAGCTGTGTAATCATGCAATGTGTGATTGGTGACAGCTGTGATCAGTGCAATGGATGATAGGAATTGTAGTCTGGTGAAATGCAACAGTAGTGTAGTGCAAGAGTCCATGTGGTGAGCGGGTGACCTCTGGTGGTGAGTGAACGGAAGTGCATGGATTCGTGACACCAGTCTAGCCCCACTAACCATATTTTCTGCTACTTTAATCCATGTATATTGTCTGACTCCTATATTCGTCCTTCTCCACACATCTACTAAATCATATTTCCCCATTATATTGGACAGTGATTCACTAGAGTGACTATGTGGTTCACCATTTCTATTAATTAAAAAATTAATAGTACAATTCCAGTCCCCACCTAACACTAATCAAATATCAACATAAAATTTTTGAAGCGCTTCATGTAATTGATCAAAAACTCTTATTCTTTCTAACCCATTATTTGGAGCATACACATTCACTAACACAAAGACATGTTCTCCATACTCTATTTTTAATAATAATATCCTTCCCTTTTCAATCTCTTCAGTATATAAAATATCGACATTCAAGCCTTTTTTAAATAATATGGCTACTCCAGCACTATTGTTTGTCCCATGACTTAATACCAGATTTCCTTCCCACCATCTATTTCACTCTGGTGGAATAAAACTCTGATACTACTGCCAATTTACCCCTATCTCTTCCTCCATTTATATTTAAAGAACCCACTTTTAAGTTCTCCATAAAGAGGTTAAAATATAAAGTGGACAGAGACAGAAGGAAAAAAATAAAACACATCATGAGAGTCACCCAGTGCATTTTAACCATCACTTTTTGAAGGGAAACGGTCCTTTATTTTTTCTCAGCTTCGTAACAAATTTCTTGAATCTAAACCTCTTCTGTTTGCTCAATACATCATAACTCACTGTACGCTGCAGTACTTTCACTGAAACAATAAACTTCTTATCTGGGAAAAAAATCGTCCTACACTACTACACGATGCAACATCATTTCCATGACTTTCTTTTATTTCCTTATGAGTCGTTTGCTCTCCATTAGATTCAATTCTGATCTCTGAATCAACAGCAGTAGTCACATTAGGAGTCGTTTGCTCTCCATTAGATTTATTAACCACTAAGTCAACAGTGGAATTCGGTGTAACACTAACACCACTACTGCCAGCCTTATGTAGACATGTAGACCTTTTATGTCCAACATCTCCACATTCAAAGCACTTTAAACTTCCTGTACTAGCATAACCCATATATGTTTTCCCTTCATACGAATCTCTGAAAGACACATCCAAATCAGGTTGTTTCAGAATAGGGCTGTGCAATTAATCGCATGCGATTGTCATGCGCATCTCATCCATCTGAAAGTAGGTGATGGAGATGGAACCGGCTTTACTGACGAGATGCGCATGACAATCACATGCTATTAATTGCACAGCCCTATTTCAGAAGCATTGGCTCCCGTGTTTTAAAACCGTATTTTTGCATCCTAATGGAATCATTTTTAACGGACTAGCAAACTTTCCAAAACATGAAAGTGCATGTTCGATTTCATCATCAGGGATGAACGGCGGCACGTTTGAGATTATCACCTTTCGTGTTGGATTAGCTAACGGCGAAACAGCAAAAAAAAAGGTCCACTTACCGAAATTCCACTGCTTAGATGGTTAACCAAATTCTCCTCCTTTAAGAAAACCACCACACCTGACGCCGTGATAATGGCTCTTCTCCACCCTCCGGCCGAGACGCCATCTCAACTCCGTCAATACTCCTCCCTACGACGCTCCAAACACACTTTACTTTCCTAACTTCTTACTTTTAAATGATCCCAAAGTTAGAAAAAAGAAAGAAAAGAGAATAACAGTAAAATAAAGCCACTTTCATTCGTCCTCTCCTCGTGAACTCTCACACGCACCCCAACACTCCCAGCATGCACTCCGGAGAGAGAGAGTGCAGAGCAGGGGGACGCGAACAGGATTAAGAACTGCTGCTTTAGAACATTGATTTTGAAATGTGTGGATTTATTAGAATCGTTAGAAGACAGAATCATGATTCATATATGAATAGATTTTCTCATGCACCCCTAGTTTTGATGGCATGGCAACAACTTTTCCTTTTCTCTAAAGCAGGGCAATATGGCCTTGCCCTCTTGGTGCATGTTCCCTTGGGGTGGGGTTTATGTAAATGTCTGGGTTTGTGATGTCACCAACCTGGATAGTAGCTCGTTGTAGTCACTACGAGCAGTTTTTGTAGGCATTAAACTGCCATAATTTTAAAAGACAATATCTCCGTTTGTATTGAACTTTCAGCATTGTAACTTTGCAGATATTGTTTATGCTCAAACAACAACATTACACACTAACTAAAATGTAAAAAGTGAAATCACAATCAAACACCCCTTTAACTAATCGGTCAAACTTGTTTACAAAAAGGTCTGAAAGTGCTCTCAATCCAGTTTGATTCATTCGGACAGTTCACTCACACACTGGATCATTTGCAGCGGTTCCTCACACGGGATATTTCATAAGAACAGAAACAAAAAGAGTGCTGGATGAGGTGGATATTTGCCTACAATCCATTGTTGGAAACAAAACTTGTCTTCTGTTGTTTGGCAATAACAAAGCAGACCTTTATTGCACCAGTGCCCCAGTACTGATGAAAGACTAGTAATGCCCCTGTCGAACACCAAATGGAGAAGAGGGCAACTGTTTAATGATCATGGTTTATTGATCAGAGTTCTGGATTGATTTTTTAAGATTGATTGAGTGTTTTTTGACAACATTGTCAAAAAACCTCCCTCCCTCCTTCCTTCTCTCTCTCTCTTAATGGACACTACTGCATGTGTATTTATGTGACTATACTTTGTGTTATGTTACTAAATAAAATAAACTAGAAAGCACTGCTGCGTTGGAGTCTTTAGTATAATTTTTGAAAATATAAAAATCTGGAAAAGTGAAAAGCATCCACTAAAGACACCTTAAATGATCAAAGAAGCAGCATGTACAAATTAAAAAAAGGGGGGGGGGGGGGGATCCTTGCCTCCACTTTCTCAGAGATCAGTATCCCATAACCTTTGAACATCCTCAGTGCATCTCATCTCTGCTATTGATCCTTCATCAAACAGCCGTTAAATTCCATAATGTTTTAGTTATACTTGAGCAGCGTCATTGTCATTGAATACATTATAATCAGCTGGATACGGGCATGGCACTGAGATTTGTTTGACATTTGAATAATATCCTCACAGCATCTTTCACAGTAATGTTTAACAGTGGGTGCTTTCAGTTAGTGTAAAATAGTCAAATCAGCCTCACGCACTTCCCTGAAAGCACATCTGTTATTATCAGCGTGTCCTCAGAGCGATTACATGCTCTAGGCTGCATTTGCTCCAGCTGTATAAATACAGATATTAAATGCTGCTGCTAATATGCTTAATATTTCGCTCCTGCATACAATGCAAGCTGCTGACATGACACTTAAACTTGATTATTGTTATATTTTTTAATTCAATTAGGCTGACCATGCAATACACACAGTGATATGGATTAGAAGAGCATTCACATCTTAGATGTTGATTTCGCTGTTTCTGAAGCACGCTACATCAAGCACTAGTCATATATTTGAATGTTGAGCAGCGAGCTGCTGTTGGAATTTGGTCCCATTCTTGCCTGACATTTCCAGCAGATGAAAAGTTTGTGGTCGTCTTTGACATATTTTTCGTTTAATGATGCGCCAAATGTTCTCTATAGGTGAGGGATCTGGACTGCAGGCAGGCCAATTCAGCACCTGTACTCTTCTACTACGAAGCTATGCTGTTGTAATAGCTGCAGTATGTGGTTTTGCATTGTTAGGGTTAGGCCTTCCCTGAAATAGACATTGTCTGGAGGGGAGCATATGTTGCTCTATATACCTTTCAGCATTCATAGTGCCTTCCAAAACATGCAAGCTGCCCATACCATATGCACTTATGCAGACCCATACCATCAGAAATGCTGGCTTTTGAACTGAATGCTGATAACACGCTGGAAGGTCTCCCTCCTCTTTAGCCCGGAGGACACAATCCTGATTGATTTCCAACAAGCATGTCAAATCTGGACTCGTCTGACCATAGAACACTTTTCCACTTTGAAACAGTCCATTTTAAATGAGCCTTGGCCCACAGGACACGATGGCGCTTCTGGACCATGTTCACATATGGCTTCCTTTTTGCATGATAGAGCTTTAGTTGGCATCTGCAGATGGCACGGCGGATTGTGTTTACCGACAGTGGTTTCTGGAAGTATTCATGGGCCCATTTAGTAATGTCAATGACAGAATCATGCCGATGAATGATGCAGTGTCGTCTGAGGTTTCAGTTTCTCTGAATCTTTTGATTATGTTATGCACTGTAGATGATGAGATTTGCAAAGCCTTTGCAATTTGATGTTAAGGAACGTTGTTTTTAAAGTATTCCACAATCTTTTTACACACTCTTTCACAGATTGGAGAGCCTCTGCCCATCTTTACTTCTGAGAGACTCTGCCTCTCTAAGACATCCCTTTTATAGCTAATCATGCTACAGACCTGACGTCAATTAACTTAATTAGTTGTTAGATGTTCTCCCAGCTGAATCTTCTCAAAATTTCTTGCTTTTTCAGCCCTTTATTGCCCCCGTGCCAACTTTTTTGAGACCCGTAGCAGGCATCAAATTTGAAATGAGCTCATTTAGTGGATAAAAGTGTAAAATTTCTCCCTTTAAACATTTGTTATGTTCTCCATGTTCTATTGTGAGTAAAATAGTGGCTCATGTGATTTGAAAGTCTTTGGGCCCTATCATACACCCGGCGCAATGCGGCGCAAGTGTTTTTGCTAGTTCTCATTTTCCCGTCTATTCTGTTCTCACCAATGCATTACTTAGGCAAAGGGTTAACAGATAGCGAACAAAGAAAACTCCAGAAAGCAGTCTTGTGACCTTGGTGACTTTACTGGTTATTTTAGCTGTAAAACTACAAACAAAGAAGAAAATTGTGTGTAAGCATTATATTTATATCTATGATACAGTTAAACAATACAATGTACCTAGTTTCTTCACATCATTATTTTAGCTTGTATATACTATAAATACATGCATTTTGTGTCAAACAAAGAGAGACCTAACGTTTTATTATTTAAATTATTAAAGCAATTCCTTCTCCCACAATTAATGCAGTATCAATCAATTATTTCAACAATTAAACAACTCCTTATGGACATTAGTATGTTTTAACACAAATATGGCACTTACGGACATATATATCCAAGGCTCAACGAAGAAATCAACCACTCAAAGTACATTGCGTGCGCATTGTCCTAAACAATCTTCACTGAGAGAAATCGAAAGTGAAACTAAACATATTACGAGTAGTACCTTAAATGTCCAGTAGGTGGCGAGTCAAACCCACAAAGGATATATGCAACAGCACACCGTCCTGTGCCACGTTGTTTAAATAGCAAATGCATTTGTGCCCATTTGTGTGCCCATGGGCGTGCTGGTCTAAAAAAAAGAGGAACTGAAAATAGACTGCACCATGGACCAACTCAAACCTGGTCAATGGCGCAATTTATTTATTTTTGTTGTTTAAAAAGCGCGTTAGTAGAAAATGCGCCTCTGGGCGGGTCCACAACCCGCGTTCACTTTGCTTATTACACACAGGGACGCGCAGCAGCACACAAATATGCCAACTATTAAAAATTAAAGGATTACAGTGTAAAAGAATATTATTGTATAGGCTACATAAATATAAAAATGTCATACATGTCATAATAGATAGTCATTGCGTGTATCAGAATTAGCCTACCTATTTGCTTGTGCATGAGCAGATCCATTTGCTCTCTGGAGACGCCTTCAGTCTGTGCGCCTTAAAATTCCGCGGTTTAAATAGCGAATCCGCATGGCGCTAGTGCAACTCGCTCTTAAAGGTCCCATGGCATGAAAATGTCACTTTATGAGGTTTTGTAACATTAATATGAGTTACTCTAGCCTGCCTATGGTCCCCCAGTGGCTAGAAATGGCGATAGGTGTAAACCGAGCCCTGGGTATCCTGCTTCGCCTTTGAGAAAATGAAAGCTCAGATGTCCCAATCTGGAATCTTCCCTTTATGTCGTCATACGGGGAAAGGTTACCTCTCCTTTCTCTGCTTTGCCCGCCCATGAGAAAATGAGCTACTACCGTCCGAGGCAAGCGCAATATTTTTTTTTTTCCTCGAGAGACATCATGGCTTGCACAGGAGCGAAGCATGGCAGTTGGTCAGTGTTTGGATGTACAAATGAACACTGGAGTATTTTTTTAGTTCCTTCATCCGAGCCTATGGCTAGCATTAGCTACATGATAATAACTGTAACAGCATACATAAACAAACCAACTAAAGTACCGTATCCAGACACAATATTTTAAACTAACCATTCGGAGACGTCCTGCCGTAGCCGCTGAGTTGCAACTTCTTCATCCGGTGCTTCTCCACCCGGATCAGATTCTGGGTCAAACTGAAAAGCTTGAAGGACTGTGTGTCTACGAGCCATTGCTATACATCCACTGTCAACATTAGCGCATGGTAGCGCAAGCTGATTAAGGCCACACACCCACCCTCCACCTTGCCCCGCCTCTCTCCTCCTCATTAGCATTTAAAGCTACAGACACAGAAATGGCATGTCCTAAGGAAAGCTCATTGTGGGACTGGCTCGTAGTGGCTGAAATTCTGCACCAAGGCTGAATTTTGGGAAAGAGACATCAGATGCAGTACTAGAGACCACTTAGGCCTATATAAAAGCATCCAAAAAGCAGCTTGTCATGGGACCTTTCAAGGGAATGGGAGATGAAACTCTAATTGGTTTATTGCACGTTATGCCCAAAAACACACCCATTACTCATTAAGAGAATAGGGACAACCCTTTTAGACCACGTGCTGGGAGCGCAGACCATTTTTCCCGTCGTTATACTAGCAAAAGTGGATTCGGAAATGCCCTAAATGCACCTGCGCCGTGTGCTTTAGACCATGCACTTAGATCGTTAAAATAGGGCCCTTTAAGTTTTAATTTTATTCACATTTTAAAAAGTCCCAACATGTCCGGAATTCAGGTTGTAATATCGCAATCCTATCAGCCAATCAGATTCGAGGACCAGAAATAACTGTTGTATAAATATATGTATACACAGTGTGGATAGAATAAGTAGAATAAGTTTCAAGTTTCAAGTGAAAGAATCCCCGGCCTGGAGCATGATGTAGTATAGTGTTAGGGTAAAAATGTATGACCATATGCCAGTGTCGCCATTTCTGTCAGGACCAAAGATGATTGACAATTAGCATACAGTTTGGATTGACGGTATGATTCTGTTCTGGGCAAGCATGGATGAGAGCAGGGAGAGCAGCGATTACCCCCCAAAACATCCATATATGCCAGATATGCCAATATCCCCCAACACAAAATGACAGTGAAAATCTCAATGCCTTAAGCAACAAGCATGTTGCCCTTACCCAATGACCCAACGAGTATGTTGCCGAAACCTGCATACTTAACCAGATGACCTAACAAGTATGTCAAGTCAAGTCAAGTCATCTTTATTTATATAGCGCTTTTAACAATATAGATTGTGTCAAAGCACTTAACAGTATCAAATTGGAGGATAGAGTGTCAGTAATGTATAATGATAGGATTAAACACTCAATTTTCAGTTAAAGGCATTTAAGTATGTAGCCAATACCTGAGAAGCTTACACGACAACAACAGTAACAACATTTTCTATAACAACCAGATACCTTTTGGAACAAGCATGTTTCCAACAGAACCAGAAACCCTAAGAACAAGCATTTCCCCGATACAACCACAGCTTTAAGAACAAGTTTGTTCCTAATACAACTAGAGCCTAAGAACAAGCACATTCCCAATACAACTATAGCTTTAAGAACAAGCATTTTCCTAATACAACTACAGCTTAAGACTAGCATGTGCCTAATACACTATACAGCTTTAAGAATAAGCTTGTTTCCAATACAACTAAATAGAACAGGCTTGTCAGATACTCTAACAGAATCATGCTGAACTAACTTCAACTGAACAACAACTCTTACAACGCATATTTAGCCTAGCACAAGCATTTTACTGAAAATGGAAATTGCCAATAACCTGAGAACATTAAAAAGGAACTTATCTTAGCTTGTGAAGACATTCAGATATGAATGGAGAGTGAAACAAAGCCAGCTGTGACGTGGATGCTTGATCTCTTGATATACTTTATGCGAGGAGTGCAGATCCCATTTAAACTTCTTCTTCAGTCAGTCACATTAGTATAACTCATGGAGTCCGTGTCAATAATACAGCGATGCTTGAAGCAATGCTAACTCAGTCACCTCCAATCAGGCAGCTTATGATCAATGCGACGAAGTCGACAAACTTGAATAAATCTGAGTTGAAGTCCATGGGGGGGGGATAAATTCCTCTTGCTAAATTCCCAATTGCACAATTTCTAGTGAGATGATAGGGTTTGCCTGCCAAATTTGCCATTTAATTAGCTATTGAGCAACACGAAAGCTGCTGATAATACTGAAGGACCTTATATATGGGTGCGGTGATAGATGTCGAATCCCTATATGCAGGGGTGGATTTAGTGAATTGGGTCCCCAGGCAAATATAGGAATGAGGCCCTATACATTTGCCTAGATCAACCTTGAGGTTCCTTTTTTGTCATGATGCTTGCTGCTGCACAATTGTGTCCAATGTTTCAACATTCTTCATGTACATGTTATAATGGGATTCTTTCATTTACATTTATTCATTTAGCAGGCAATTTTATTCTTTCATGTTGTAAACCACGATATAGCAATTGATTTACCGCTGAGATACAAGTTTTAACAAAAAAAACAAAATAAATTATAAAATAATAAACCTCACAATTGAACCTTTAAACCATTTTTTTTAAGAAAAGGGATGAGTCAGAAGTATAAATTATATTTAAAATGGATTTATGTAGGTGAATTTTTCGTCTGAACAAAAACTGCAGACTGGATTATTAAAAAAGCACATTCATTCTCTGCCAGTAGGAGGTGCTTTTGGAACGTCAGAAATATAGCCGTTTCCCCAGTAATGGCTGTAAACAAAGCAGCACTTAGCTCATAAATGATACTTTCAGGTAAGATGAAAATGCCATCAAAACTTTTCTGAAGACAATTGGGTTCCCTTCAGAGGTTCATTCATACAAAGACTTGAATTAGTGGGAATGAGAAAAGTGAAAAAAAAAAAAAAAAATATATATATATATGTATCCTATATTGAGGAGGAAAGTCTACTGATGAGTTACCAGCATAAGCCTACTGTTACACGTTGGATGGAGAGGCACACAAGGGTAAGTAAGGTAATAGCTTCTTTATTAACCAAACTGAAGGCAACAAAGCTAAGTGCAATAACTCGGAGTTCAATGAAGCTCAATAAACTGAGGAATTAAAGCATCCTTATCTTTCCCTCTTAGTAGAATCAACTGGAGAAAGACATCCATGGAGCCACAGAGATCCAGCAGGTAAGTGACAAGACAGATGAAGAGCTTGTAACCTCGAGACCAGACAATGAGCGTATGGACTGAGTGTGTTTTATAGGGAGCTTGATTGGCGGCAACAGGTGAGGAGGATTCCCTGATAGAGGTCAGGTGTGAGTGATTATGATAGAGTGCAGGTGAGTGGCAAGAGGGATGCTGGGAAATGCAGTGCAGTTTAACTGGTGACCGTGACAGTTCTGGAGCTCTGGAGGAGTGGGCGCTTGAGGGCGCTCTGGAGGAGCGGAGCTGGTTGAGACCAGTGAAGAAGGATTGGAATTAGGAGGATCTGTGGCCCTCCCTGGGCTCAACGAGGAACGGGATTTTCTGGGACTAGGAACGGCGCTCCTGGCCGTGACTTGAGAGCTGGATTCTCCGGGACTGGGAACGGTACACCTGGCCGTGACTCGAGAACTCGGAAATGGGGTTGCGCTTACGGGGAGCAGGCACTGGAAGGCGCTTGCGAGGAGCAGGCTCTGGAGGGCGCTCTAGCATCCTTATCTTTCCCTCTTAGTAATGTATAATGATCCACTGGCCTGGAAGGAGCAGCAACCGGCAGGCTTGGGAGAGCCGCGGACAGTGGCGCTATTTTCCCCACGGCCGGCGGGCCTGAGCCAGCAGCGGACGGAGGCGCCGAGAGAGCCCCGGATGGCGGCGGGCTTGCCAGGATTGAGTCGGTGGCGGCCGGCAGGTTTGAGTCAATGGTGAATGGCCGGTTTGAGTGTACTGCAACCAGCGGGCTGGACAGTGGAGAGGGTGGCGGGCCAGACTTCGGAGCAGCCGGCAGGCTTGAGTGGACCGCAGCTGGAGAGTAGCCGGCAGGTGTGGCGGAGGAGCCATCTGTGGGCTTTTTTCTGAAATGAGTGCTTAGTCTGGATGGACTTCTGGAATGGACTCATTGCGTTGATTGAGTGTGGATCTTGAGTGGAATTCAACTTCATAGACTTCCTGACGGACATGATAGGTGGATCCGCCAGCTTTGCCACCAAATCTGCGCTGTTGAAAATAACTTTCCTTGCCTGAGGAAATGTGGAAACGCTAGCTGGGATATTGGAAGCCCTTGCAGCAGTGGTAGGAGACATGGGACCCACGGCTTCATCCACCGGGCAGTCAGTAACCTCTCCAACAGTGAAGGAAGAACCACTTAGCCACAGTGCATATTCAATATAGCGTTCCAGAGAACAGATGGTATCAGACGCTGGCATTTGATGATAGAGATGGCCATCCAATCCACCCCAGAAGATAGTTTTCAAGGTTCTTTCCTTCAAATGGAACTCTATAGGAAAGAATCGAGAAATTCCTCAACATAATCCTCAATAGGGCAGCCATCTTGATAAACCTTGAGGAGAGAAGTCACAGGGGTTGCAGATAGGATGTACATAGTTATTGTTGAAGTTCTTGGTCTGGTCTTCTGTCACACATTGGATTGAGAGGCACACAAGGGTAAGTAAGGTAAGAGCTTCTTTATTAACCAAACTGAAGGCAACATGAAAAGGTAGGTGTAATAACTCAGAGTTCAATGAAGCTCAATAAACTGAGGAATTAAGCATCCTTATTGTTCCCTCTTAGTGGAATCAACTGGAGGAAGACATCCATGGAGCCAGAGAGATCCAGCAGGTAAGTGACAAAACAGATGAAGAACTTGAGGAAGGAAAGACCAGACAATGAGCGTATGGACTGAGTGCATTTTATAGGGAGCTTGATTGGCGGCAACAGGTGAGGAGGATTCCCTGATAGAGGTCAGGTGTGAGTGATTAATGACGGAGTGCAGGTGAGTGGCAAGAGGAATGCTGGGAAATGCAGTGCAGTTTAACTGGTGACCGTGACACCTACATTTAATTTTAGTCATTTTAACTAAGGGCTGCCAATCGATTAAAATATTTAATCGTGATTAATCGCATGGTTGTCATGAGTTAACTGTCAAATAATCACAACTTAATCGCACATTTTTATCTGTTCTAAATGTACCTTAAATTAATACATTTCAAGTTTTTAATACTCTAATCAACATGGGCATGGCCAAATATGGATGCTTTATGCAATATATTATTATTAGTGAAACCATAGTTAACATAGAGCATGAAGAGTAGACATGTTTCATAGGTCATAGATGTTTTTCAAAGAACTTGTTCATGTCTATTAGACAACATAGAAATACCAAGTTCCTATTACTTCTCTTTCTTTGCACTGAGCAATTTACTGACACAAACCTGTTTACATTTTTGCATGACAGGGCAGCTCACTTCTGAACATGCAAAATGTACATTTATTATTTATTATTACATTTGTTTGCCTCTCTGTGCCACATACTGTATTTGGATGCAGCTAAATTATCAATAAAACTGTTTTCATTTATATATTTTACTGTTTCTGTTGTCAGACAACGGGATGAATATGAAATAGTGACTGAAACGCGACCCATTAAGACTACATAACCAGCTCTCCCTTCCAAGATGTTAATCTGCACAAAAATCCTGATTTATAATCGTGCCGTCGTATGATAAAATCAAATAGGCTACACATAAGTTAAAGACAATAGCTGTGCTGTGATTTCGGCTATACTTGCATGTAAAATTATAGAAGCAACATATCTGTGTTTTAACTGAAAATGCAGCTCCTTTCAGCCACTCGCTGAACAGAGCAGACGCAGAGAGAGAGGTGTGCGCGCGCTGGGAAAGAGAGACCTCGCGCTCGTGCAGTCAGCTTCAGATGCATAATATTTTCATTTGCTACAAGCAGGATACACAAGAAGCACGTTCAACTTGGACACGCAGACGGTTGTCGTGGTAATAAACGTTGTAAACAGCAACCATTTGTGTGTCCGCGCTTAATGCACATCTCATATATGAAAAGCATTTTAGGGGGGCCTTGGCTTTTGGGGGCCCAAGGCAGTTGCATACCTTTGCCTAATGGGTAAATCCGCCCCTGCCTATATGTAGACAAGGATCAGCTGAGAGTCAGCTGACATGAGCTTGACTAACGTGACCTGCCAGAACTAATGCTACGCTTGATATTTGCTCTTTGATTAATGAAAAATCAAACTCAAACAACATTTTCTAAATAGCATCACAATAAATAAATATATAAATAATCAATAAAATTCACATTCATTTTCAGTTGTTGTCTTAACATTCTCCTATCTTGTTGTTGTTGTTGTTATTATTAATTTTATTATTACGTGTATGTCAGTCAGTCCACTTATGTGTAGGGTTGGGTATCGTTTGGTTTTTTTCGATACCGGTGCTAAATCGATACTTTTAAAACAGTACCGGTGCCTAAATGGTGCCTGAACCGATACTTAAAAATGATTTAAAAAAAAAATAAAAAATACCAATTAATAATTGGATTGGCCATTAGCACTAAACACATGATGTCTTTTTCATTCATACTGGATGCCAGAGGGTGCCCTTGCACAAAAAATCCACATATCCAGTCACAGAAGTAGCGGAACTCATGAAGCTCCAGGAAATCCCCAATATGGACAAATGCATTGCTATGGATGTAACTGAGTAAACAAGATATAAATGTTATGTATGATAAAACAAATACAATAAACACTCGACTACGACAATGTATAGTTTATCTGTGTTATTCAAGCCATCTCTGGTATTTTCATAATAATTAAGTATATTTATAATCCATTCCCAATCGATGTATTAGTAGCCTATGGAACATATTTTCTGCCTCATTTTGTAACAAGAAGCTACATCAGATCACAAAAGGAAGCATTTAACTGGTGTTGTGGACTAAAAAGGTTATAATGTTCTCTTTTGTTGGACAACAGGTTTAAAAACGTAAATACAAGATAATTTTAGCTTTAGGCATTTTAATTTAAGAATGTTTAGCTTAGCTAGTTAATGAAGGGCTACCTGCTGCAGTCAGAGCAAGTGTAATTTCTGCATTCACGCGTTCCTTGGATGCTCTCATTTCCTGAGTTGTGCTTTTAAGTCGGTATGTGAAAACAGCACGCTCGCGTTACTATAAAGATTTGTTGGACTTGCATTATTAGAGCTTTCCGACTTGAGTTCACATGCATTTTCTCAGTCGGGAAATTATTTTTCACATGAGGTGCCGGTGATGATGCTTCTTACGTTCGTTTTGGAGAAACAAAGGACAAATATTTCAATCGATCGCTCAGGCATGGCACCGAAATCTCCGTTCTGATTCGGTTCTAGTACATACCAGTTACATAGGTACTGGTGCCATATTGGTACCGGGTTTTGGTAGCCAACCCTACTGATGTGTCAGATTCTTTCTCTGACAGCACAAAAATATTTGAATTATTCATCACAACAAGAGAGCACATTTGGACAAAATGATGTTACGCTCATGTCCTACATCAAAGCAGCTGTCTCTCACAGCCCCTCAACATGTGATGCGTAATTAGCTTGCCTTGTCTATCTGTTAACTCTCCCTTTCTGCTCTAATGAATATATTCATAACACTGAATGCATAATGTGCATAATCAATATTGAAGGGGAAGAAGTAGAAGTTATTATTACAAGTGAATGGTAGCAGGTTGCTAAGGAACAGAAACAGAGAGAGGCAGTCAGAATAAAGTATGCATTACACTAAAGGGAACACTTTGTAGTGTGCACACTTTCATCATTTTGTATTTATTATTTGAATGGAGTAAAATTGGTTTAGAAAAAGCCCATTGTTAGCTGTATAATAACAGCCCCCACACAACTGGATGTCAGTGGTTTCCACAACAACCATCGCTTTGCTGTTGAGCAACTTTGTGGAATTTACAAATCAATTCTGCAAGCTTGGCAAAAACTTGAGCACTGAACGCAACTTGCAATAGTCACATGCAACTCTTTCTACACCAGTGGTTATAGGAGCAGTCATAACAAATGTACATAGCTGAATTGTTGGCTTTGAATCAAGGTCTAAATGATATAAAACAACTTTACAATCTGTCATTAATAAACTAGACAGATTATCTTGTCTTTTCTCAGACTGTGTCATATTAAAGGTAATTTCAACTTCGATCTAAATCACCACGGAAGACCTACTGTACATCAGCAGTTTTACCAAACATTTGAATCTTTTCTGTACTTTGATGTTTAAACATAACAAGGTTGATGTTTTCCTTTTCGGTCACGTATATGCTCTTTAAAATTCTTGTCTTTATTAATTATCATTATCATTAATTTGATAATGATCATTAATCATTAATTTGTTATTAATAATGTTCTCATAGATACTTGATGACAATGATGGCAACATTGACACCGGTGTATATGAGTTGATGGGCAGAGCAGGTATGTTTGTGTCAACGCTGGTAATAGTTTATATACAATTTTCATTTTTGTTCTACTTTTTGTTAACACCAACTGCTTATTGTACTATATAAGAATTTATTTTCAGTTTTATCTAAATGAAAACTACTGTGTATTGTGCAAACTATGACATCTAGAAGGATTTGTTATTCTAATATCACAACATTAGTATTACTGGCTTCATCTCTGAGTACGATTGATATAAATGGCTGATATTACTTACTAGACCGTTTAATTCAAGCGTTCAATGCTGAGAAGGAGTCTAGCCTAGAAGCCTTAGAAGGACTGAACTCAGCCTCACTTGGATTCAGCCTTCTGATTGAGAAGCACTATTTATTTTATTCTGAAATGAATCGGTGGGTAACATTTTATTTGAAGGTATCCTTGTTACACGTTGCATGTAATTACTATTATAATAACAATTAATTATGCATAATTACATGCAAGTGACCCTAAGCCAAACCCTAATCTTAACCCTAACCATATAGTAAGTGCATGTAGTTAATTAATATTACTCAGTATTTAAATGTATAATTACACTGTAACAAGGGCACCTTAAAATAAAGTGTAACCAATCGGTGTTTTGAATGAATTGGTTTAGTGAATCAAGCAATGACTCACTCATGGGACCTGTTGTGTGTGTGTTATACAGTGGGGCAAAAAAGTATTTAGTCAGCCACCAATTGTGCAAGTTCTCCCACTTAAAAAGATGAGAGAGGCCTGTAATTTTCATCATAGGTATACCTCAACTACAAAATGAGTATGAATGAGACAAAATGAGAAAAAAAAATCCAGAAAATCACATTGTAGGATTTTTAAAGAATTAATTGGTAAATTCCTCGGTAAAATAAGTATTTGGTCACCTACAAACAAGCAAGATTTCTGGCTCTCACAGACTTGTAACTTCTTCTTTAAGAGGCTCTTCTGTCCTCCACTCGTTACCTGTATTAATGGCATCTGTTTGAACTCGTTATCAGTATAAAAAGACACCTGTCCACAACCTCAAACAGTCCAACTCCAAACTCCACCATGGCCAAGAACAAAGAGCTGTCAAAGGACACCAGAAACAAAATTGTAGACCTGCACCAGGCTGGGAAGACTGAATCTGCAATAGGTAAGCAGCTTGGTGTGAAGAAATCAGCTGCGGGAGCAATTATTAGAAAATGGAAGACATACAAGACCACTGATAATCTCCCTCGATCTGGGGCTCCACGCAAGATCTCACCCCGTGGGGTCAAAATGATCACAAGAACTGTGAGCAAAAATCCCAGAACCACACGGGGGGACCTAGTGAATGACCTGCAGAGAGCTGGGACCAAAGTAACAAAGGCCTCAAATCCTGCAGTGCCAGACGTGTCCCCCTGCTTAAGCCAGTACATGTCCGGGCCCGTCTGAAGTTTGCTAGAGAGCATTTGGATGATCCAGAAGAGGATTGGGAGAATCAGATGAAACCAAAATAGAACTTTTTGGTAAAAACTCAACTTGTCGTGTTTGGAGGAGAAAGAATGCTGAGTTGCATCCAAAGAACACCATACCTACTGTGAAGCATGGGGGTGGAAACATCATGCTTTGGGGCTGTTTTTCTGCAAAGGGACCAGGACGACTGATCCGTGTAAACGAAAGAATGAATGGGGCCATGTATCGTGAGATTTTGAGTGAAAACCTCCTTCCATCAGCAATGGCATTGAAGATGAAACGTGGCTGGGTCTTTCAGCATGACAATGATCCCAAACACACCGCCCTGGCAACGAAGGAGTGGCTTCGTAAGAAGCATTTCAAGGTCCTGGAGAGGCCTAGCCAGTCTCCAGATCTCAACCCCATCGAAAATCTTTGGAGGGAGTTGAAAGTCCATGTTGCCCAGCGACAGCCCCAAAACATTACTGCTCTAGAGGAGATCTGCATGGAGGAATGGGCCAAAATACCAGCAACAGTGTGTGAAGACTTACAGAAAACGTTTGACCTCTGTCATTGCCAACAAAGGGTATATAACAAAGTATTGAGATGAAATTTTGTTATTGACCAAATACTTATTTTCCACCATAATTTGCAAATAAATTCTTTAAAAATCCTACAATGTGATTTTCTGGAATTTTTTTTTCTCATTTTGTCTCTCATAGTTGAGGTATACCTATGATGAAAATTACAGGCCTCTCTCATCTTTTTAAGTGGGAGAACGTGCACAATTGGTGGCTGACTAAAAACTTTTTTGCCCCACTGTATATATATACAGGTGCATCTCAATAAATTAGAATGTCGTGGAAAAGTTCATTTATTTCAGTAATTAAACTCAAATTGTGAAACTTGTGTATTAAATAAATTCAGTGCACACAGACTGAAGTAGTTTAAGTCTTTGGTTCTTTTAATTGTGATGATTTTGGCTCACATTTAACAAAAACCCACCAATTCACTATTTCAACAAATTAGAATATGGTGACATGCCAATCAGCTAATCAACTCAAAACACCTGCAAAGGTTTCCTGAGCCTTCAAAATGGTCTCTCAGTTTGGTTCACTAGGCTACACAATCATGGGGAAGACTGCTGATCTGACAGTTGTCCAGAAGACAATCATTGACACCCTTCACAAGGAGGGTAAGCCACAAACATTCATTGCCAAAGAAGCTGGCTGTTCACAGAGTGCTGTATCCAAGGATGTTAACAGAAAGTTGAGTGGAAGGAAAAAGTGTGGAAGAAAAAGATGCACAACCAACCAAGAGAACTGCAGCCTTATGAGGATTGTCAAGCAAAATCCATTCAAGAATTTGGGTGAACTTCACAAGGAATGGACTGAGGCTGGGGTCAAGTCATCAAGAGCCACCACACACAGACGTGTCAAGGAATTTGGCTACAGTTGTCATATTCCTCTTGTTAAGCCACTCCTGAACCACAGACAACGTCAGAGGCGTCTTACCTGGGCTAAGGAGAAGAAGAACTGGACTGTTACCCAGTGGTCCAAAGTCCTCTTTTCAGATGAGAGCAAGTTTTGTATTTAACTTGGAAACCAAGGTCCTAGAGTCTGGAGGAAGGGTGGAGAAGCTCATAGCCCAAGTTGCTTGAAGTCCAGTGTTAAGTTTCCACAGTCTGTGATGATTTGGGGTGCAATGTCATCTGCTGGTGTTGAGCCATTGTGTTTTTTGAAAACCAAAGTCACTGCACCTGTTTACCAAGAAATTTTGGAGCACTTCATGCTTCCTTCTGCTGACCAGCTTTTTAAAGATGATGATTTCATTTTCCAGCAGGATTTGGCACCTGCCCACACTGCCAAAAGCACCAAAAGTTGGTTAAATGACCATGGTGTTGGTGTGCTTGACTGGCCAGCAAACTCACCAGACCTGAACCCCATAGAGAATCTATGGGGTATTGTCAACAGGAAAATGAGAAACAAGAGACCAAAAAATGCAGATGAGCTGAAGGCCACTGTCAAAGAAACCTGGGCTTCCATACCACCTCAGCAGTGCCACAAATTGATCACCTCCATGCCACGCCGAATTGAGGCAGTAATTAAAGCAAAAGGAGCCCCTACCAAGTATTGAGTACATATACAGTAAATGAACATACTTTCCAGAAGGCCAACAATTCACTAAAAATGTTTTTATTTTTATTTTTATTGGTCTTATGAAGTATTCTAATTTGTTGAGATAGTGAATTGGTGGGTTTTTGTTAAATGTGAGCCAAAATCATCACACTTAAAAGAACCAAAGACTTAAACTACTTCAGCCTGTGTGCATTGAATTCATTTAATACACAAGTTTCACAATTTGAGTTGAATTACTGAAATAACTGAACTTTTCCACGGCATTCTAATTTATTGAGATGCACCTGTACATCTAAATGCTGGTGTTTTGGAAATCGACATCCATTTGCTCTTTACACAGATAATCTTCGGTTGGTTGATCCTAATGAGGAACACCAAAACAATGAAGATGAAAATGTCTATACTCCCCTGGGTAGAGATGGAGAAGAGTATGACACCATCCTCACATCCAGCAGCTCTGTAGTAATAGTGAACCGCCCCCCTGCACCGACCCCTCGGCCTGACTCCCTTCCTACCCCAGAGGACAAGACTTCCTTCATCGCACAAGGTTTGAATTTTTAATTCCCTGAATTTTGACTTGTGGACAGTTTGAGTTTTAATTTGGCCAGCTGAGGACCTTTAATCGACTGTTGACACTGACAGCAAATGCACTTATTTAATTCCTTTGAGAGCTCTTTAACAAACACCACTGCCTTCTATGACATTAAAACATATGACAAAAATGTCATACTCGGTGTGCAATGACTTTAAAGGGGTCATATAATGCTACATGCACTTTTACAAGTTGTTTGAACTGAAATGTGTGTTGGCAGTGTTTGTACACAACCACCCTATAATGATAAAAATCCACCCAGTGTTTTTTTTTTTTTTTTTTTTGTAATGCGGGTCTAAATTATTCCTTCAATAAAACCACAGAGCTTCCATTTCACTCATTACAATGGTTGATGTTGCTGTGTTGCCCCAATTCAGACAGTTCTCAGTGTTTATAAATACTTAACATTTCAGACTGCTATTTGCCCTCTAATCCTTTAAAACACTTGGGAGAAAAAAAGACCCAAATAAGGACCATTCATTACAGGCAGCAATCTTAAATGTTCAGTTTCAGTTTCACTAATAATTCAACAAGCGAAAGGTGCCAAGCGACTTCTATTGATAGAGATTTATAAATCATTTATACAATCATCCTGGAGCTATATGCATAAAGCATCAAAGAAGCGGTGCTCTTGCTAGATCACAATCAATTTTGCTTTTTATGACAGACAGATCTCATGATCTTATGAAAAACAGTAACAGACCCTTGGTAGAGGTTTCTTACAAATCTTACAAAGCCCTTATGACTTATTTTTGTGGGGAAAAAAACCCTGTGAGAACCGCTTTGCTCCTCCAGAGCATAAGGATAAAGTGCAAGCATCAAGAAAAAGAGAAAATTTGAAAAGAATATTCACACTTACAATATTAATCTCACCACCTGGTTTGATTGCTATTTATATTTTTACATCAATTCCTTCATCACCTTTGACCAGCACTTATAGAGGCACAATTGCTTAGCAACTAAAAGTCGGCACATCAAACAGGTGTCCACAGCCATGTCTCAAGCAAATTGCCACTGTTTGTTTGGTGCAATATAGCATTTTTAATAGCTAAAGTCTTGCCAAGCGCCAGACTACAAGACCAAACCATTTTCCTTTTTGATAAGGGGACATCTAATGTGGGAGGGCACAAGCTGCTAGACAAATAAGGAACATTTCACTTTTTACAGTTGTAAAACTGAGTCTTGCGAATATTATTCCTAGTAGCATAGTATATAACTATATATCTATTTAATTTTGTCATGTTAATGTTATAGATTATCAGTATATCATTATGGCCACCGCTCGCCAAGGGCCCTTTACCCCCTGTCCGACACCCCTGTTGGGACAACACTGTCAGGCAAAGTAATGAGATTTATTTACAGCACTATCAGAGGCTATTTTGCATGAAACAGATGATATCTATCTAGTTTTGCTATGGCCGCCTTGTAATAGCATCATATCTAACTCTCTGCCTTAGTTCACTTTTTAATATTTCTGTTGTAGAAGTCATGAAGATTGCCTTTCTATTAACAATAAAAATCCTACCTAAGGTTTCATGTTAGACTTAAGGCCATTGCACACTGAGTCCGAAATTTTCGCATGCATTTTTCAGTTTTTTCATATTCCTCATCCTTTCCTATCAAATGCATGCTACAGATGCAAAAATGCAGAAAATCGAACCTGATCCGAATTTTTTTATGACGGACGAAAGTTTCAGAGGCAGTGTGTAAATGTGATTGACACAATGTGAGGTCTTATTTGTTTTTTAACATGCGGAAATTTCGGACGAACATTTCGTACTCTGTGTGCAATGACTTTAAAGGGGTCGTATAATGCTACATGCACTTTTACAAGTTGTTTGAACTGAAATGTGTGTTGGCAGTGTGTGTATACAACCACCCTATAATGATAAAAATCCACCCAGTGTTTTTTCTTTTTTTTTTGTAATCTCGTTAAATCTTTACCCCTTTCTCAAATCGAGCAGTCTGACGTCACACGGACAGAGGCCCCTCACACGATTGTTGATTGACAGTAGCATTTCAGCACAGACTGCACTGGTGTCTTACCTCAGACCAGGGGTGGCAGTTGCCATACCCTAGCGCAGTCAGGTGCTGTGAAAAATTATTCAAACTTGAGTCTATTATAATTTGTTATTATTATTTTAAATCAGAGAGTTTTAAAAATAGTTAACCAATGACAAGCATTAAAAAGAGCTTGTCAGTAAAACTTCGTAACGCCGTTGGATCATCAAGCTCTCAGCGAAACCTCGTAACTTCACTCCTCGTAACACACAAGTTTTTGAAAAGACGCTGCACAGCGTGGCGTCGTATCACGACCGTTGCAGCATGCGAAACTATTTTGCATGCTCAAAGTCTAGTGTGACCGTCAGGGCCATTTCTAGCCATTTTGACGCACTAGGCGAAATCCCTATTATCCCCCTATTAGTCACGTTCAAATTGGTTGTCATAGTAACTACACTAATTTGTGGAAATTCAGCGCATTGTGAGTTCCACAAATCTGAACGCATTAGGTCTATTTGTAAATTGACTGTTAAGATAAAAAATATATATATATACCAGTTTATTATACCATTATAGCCACTGGATGCCTGTATAGCTCTATGTAACAATCCCTAGTTGCTAAGAAATTGTCAACACACATAAATTAATTTTATTACAAAGGATGTGGATACATGTTTAGATATTATCAAGGGCTACTTTTTGACTTTATCTGTTTGTTTGTTTGTTTGTTTGTTTGTTTGTTCAATTATTTTGTTGTTGTTGTGTCAGTTATTGCATTATTATTTCAGTGAAACCTATAAAACCCTTTGTTACCCCTAACTACATATAAAAGCCTGATCAGTGGCATAAAAGTAATCATAATGCAGCTACTTGTTATTTTATTGCTCTGCCCTCTATATGTATGATGCTGCTCTCTTTAAGCGCTGTTGGAATTAATTAAGCGCTGTTGCGTTCATTTTGACAAAGCGGTTTAATAAAGTATGTATTGATCTTGTGAATAAGCTAATTTTACTACACCAATATTTTTTAATTGGCTGTAAAAGTTACAAGACACACTGAACCTTTAACAATGCATTGGCGCAAAAACGCACACCTTTTAGTCCAGTTTCACATAAAACATGATTTCTCAACTGCCACAAATACTGCCTAAACAAAATGCTTTTTATGTACCAATATTTTAAATTGGCTTTTGAACTTGCATGGAAAAAAAAAAAAGCCATACCTTGCCAAAACACTGACAGAACCCATTGATCTAATGGCATTGTTGAGCACTCCAAATCCAAATGCAAACTCTGCATGCAACAATCAGAGGCAGCAATTGACAGCGCTCTGATCCAATTCCAAACAGGCATCCTCAGAATGACAGTACTCTAGCCCAATGATGTTGGAGGATCCAGTGGGGGCGGCAATCGTATTTCAGGGTGTCCGTGCCACTCTTGATCACAACCCTGTTAAAATGTAGTGTCAGTACATGCGCTCATTGGTGCCCCCTCCAGCTGGTGGCGCTCTAGGCGACCGCCCAGCTTGCCTATGCCTTGAAACGGTACTGGTGACCGTGGCTAAAGAGAATTAAAAGTCGGTTTTGACAAGCCTCTTCGTCATAAAGGAATAATGGACAAAAAGGAGGTCAAAGATGTGTTCTGTTTTTGCAATACTGTTATTATCTGTTTCTCTGAAATTCCCTCTCTCTGATGTACAAACTACTTCAGTACTCTTAAAGACATCACACTGGGTATTCATATTTATATCATGGAGGGAGTCTTCATTGTTTTTACTGATTTAAACTGAAGTTTAGTGATAGAGTACAACAGGGCTAAAGGCGCCCCGGGGTAAGAGGCGTGTTTGATATTATTTTCATCTAAACCACTAGATGGCACAAAAACGTGGTGTAGCACTTTCCAAAACATCCACTTTTCAAGATGCATGTGTATATTTGTCTGATCCTTGACACGATCACAGGCAGCAGCGCAAAGTTGATTCTGTGCTTACTTGATCTAATATTGTACATTTAAGTTGCAAATTAGAATCGCTAAAATTAATCCATATATTTTGAGACAAAGGTCTTCTTTATGATTTTCAGTTTTGTTTAAGATAATTAAAGCAACTGTTTTTAAATAAATAACGAAAGAATATGTCAAAGTATGGTATTTGGGGTAAAAAGCGCCCCTGCTGTTGGGGCTAAATGCACAGTAATTAACATGATAATTAATAGATGGCTGACTTTTCCATTTGTTGACATGACATGGTTAGATTCAGATGGTAAATATCATATATTATGTTGGGTGTCCATATTAGAGATAATCACCATGTTTAGAATGAAACCATCATATTTAAAAACATGATATTAATCATATCATATAATAAAATATAATTTGTTGTTACTACTGTAAATCTATATTCAATTATTATGGGATCCCCTTCAATGCTTTCAGAATCTTTACTTATTAAAATGATTTTGTTTCTGTATTTTAAAATATATATTTTTTATGTTAACATATTTTAATGACAGTATATTTAGTGAACAAAAATGTATTATTTTATTTTTTCAAAATAAGCAAAAAAATAGTACAAACTTTGCTAAAGTGATTGCTTTGAACAAGTATTAACTTAGACATTCTTTAAAAAATATATATTTTAGTTGAAGTATTTGTAGTATGTGCCTTTTACCCCCCTTGCCACCTCATACATTTATAAGATTTTTAAACAAAATAAACAACTTGAATGATTTATTTTCACACAAAATCTGTTGCTCCATTAATGTTCAATACAAACGTATATATATATATATTTTTTTTTTTTTTTCTGCAATTATACATTTTAGGTGCAGTGAATAGCACATTTTTTCTTAAGGTGTGCCTTTAGCCCCATTGTACCCTATATTTAGAAAGAATAGCATGGACCAGTTTGAATGACCTAATATATTTCACATGTATTTTCATCAGAGCACATTTTACAGTGTTCACAATGCTTAAAGTTAAACAACTCGAGGCATGTCATAAACCATATGTGTATATATATATATATATATATATATATATATATATATATATATATATATATATATATATATATATATATATATATATAATTTTTTTTTTTTTGTCTCAATCGATTTGGCTCATCATTAGCTTTTTCATTTTTGACTAAACTGTAAGTGCAATTGTCACAGCTGTTTGCCTTTTTGCAAAACATAGTAGCTCATCCAAAACAGTTAATTCATACTTCAAAACCTAGTTATTGTGTCAGTTATTGTGGCCAGTGCCACCAAAATGAAAATAGATTTTGTCATTGTGTGAGCCGTACTGGTCAAAAAATATTTATAATTTTTTTTTTTCAGGATATCAGTCAACTATGCAAATGTTTCAAATTTCATAAACAAATTTGTTGACAATGTGATAGCATGCTTTACAAGAATATCAGTTTTGTCTAGATCAGGGGTGTCAAACTCAATTCCTAGAGGGCCGCAACCCTGCAGAGTTTAGCTCCAACCCTAATTAAACACACCTGATCCAGCTAATTGGGTCCTTTTAGACTTATTAGAAAACTACATGGTATATGTGTTGGAGCAGGATTTCAACTAAACTCTGCAGGGCTGCAGCCCTCCAGGAACTGAGTTAGACACCCCTGGTGTAGATGAATATGTGTATGACACTGAGCTTTTTAAATACAGATTTCAACAATAGGTAAAATATTACTGTGAAAAAGTCAATACTGTAGTACACAGAAAAAGAATATGAACATTTGTACTTATACAGTACATTTAGAGTTACTGAAATGTGTTACATGTAAACTGAAATTCAATCATTTTTTTCATTTTTAACAGATTTCTTGCATGTAAAGTCTTATACTGAACACAAAATAATCTGGCAAATGTGGCCTAACTAAACCTCTTTCGTGTTCTGGTATTAGGTCTCTGTAAAGCATCTTTAGGAAGACCAGGAGAAGTTGAGTGTCAGACGTATGTGGTATAGGTGCTCGTACCATTCTCAGAAATGGCAGCACACATTGTAATATTGTCCCCACGTTGGCCTGGTGTGCCAGTTGTGGGTCAGTGACCAATGAGATTGCAGCCCATGTCTCATGCCTTTGGCTAGATTGAACCCAGCCACATCCACAAAAACAGAAATGTGGGTTATTTCGTATCTTTCCATCTATATTATTTATATAGTAACAGAAACAACATACAAGTTAGTTTTACATAGATTATTATAGAAGTTTAGTAAATGTTGTTGTTGTTATTGATATCTACAACTTCAAGAAGTATGCACATGCATGTTTGAAATACAATAAAGCTCCCTGTACTATACAAGTGCACACCAATGGTTTACCTGAACATATACTATTACCACAGCTCCTTCTCTACTATTCCTCTCTAATGGCACCTTGTAGAGTTTTTCATAGTCATTTGATTGTTTTTTTTGTTTTTTTTGCCTATAGAGGAAATGCTGACAGAATTGATATTTGCAAAGATATTGTCATATATTCTTATTGCTCTTCCACATACAGTATATGTAGCTGTTAATGGTTGTGACGTCTCTCCATGTTAAAAAATGGGCAAACTCCATATATGTCTCCAAACTTGACCGGTCGATTGGTTTGTTCTGAACCATTTACATCACAAGTGTTGCTGGTATTGTCCCAATCTAACTGTTTTTTTTTTTTTCTTTTTCTTTTTTTCCACGCACCTTGTTGATTGTGTGAAGTTGCACCAGAACAATCAAACAACTTTTTTGATTGATTGGTAAGACAGTGATTCCTATTTTAATTACAATGGCAGGTCATTTGCCAATTTAGTAGTCATTACAAACATGTCATAGATATTTTTGGACTGTACATGTCTGACAGATTTTGAGAATTGAATTGATCATTTTGCATGTGATCGTTCACACAGTGAAATAATGTTTATAAGTTGTGAAGAGTTTCACTGAGAATCGACTCATTAGTTGTGATCAATGAGTCATGTGCATTTAGTTATTGTCCATACTGTAGACAAGTACTTGTTTCCACACGTGCCAAACATGCAATTTGCTTAAACCTGGTCTGAAAAAGAAAGTAACTGTTGTAAAGTGATTTCACTTTATTGTTTTGAGTGGATAAATAAATAAATAAATAAATAGAGCTAAAGCAATTGAGAAAAAGTGTAAACTCATTTTATGAGTGGTTGAAACGTCCTTTACTCTGTTCACAGTGTGTTAAAGGGCCACAAGTCTTTAGGGTGTATGAACTGGTACTGTTTTAGAGCCATATTTCTCCTATCATTATGCTGTGTGGCAGCACTGCAGTGAGCAATTTGAGAGAGAGCGTGTGTGTGTGTGTGTGTGTGTGTGTGTGTGAGAGAGAGAGAGAGTTCAGAGAGGTTGTGAAGAGTGCGTCATCAGTGAGTCCCTCTGCTGTGAATACTGTGTCATAATGAGCTGGTCTTTACATCAGAGCAGTGATGGAGGTCAGGATCTATTGCTCTATGACAGCTGCATATGATACACGTCTGTCATTCACTTATCCAAAAATTAATTAATACAACAAACAGATCATTATTATAATACGGAAATAAATAAGGGTTAAGCTTGAGCTTAGTCACATGGAGTTTTATAACTTCTCTGCTCACTGAAAGATAAGATACACACACACACACACACACACACACACACACACACCAGTTAGACTACAATGACAGCATCTGCAACCAATCAGAGCAGCTTAAGGGGCCAAGAAGGGCCAACATTGCGAATTTATACATTTTCCATCTCTGATATTTCAAAACATGAAAACGCAAAGGGAGAGAAAGCAAGGTTTTTCCATTCATTCCTACAGAGGGTCTTTCGCCTACGCACTGATCAGATTTCTTCACCTACTCAAGGAGACTGAAAACCTCTAGAGGAGGGGCTAGTGTGTGTTGTGTCTTTGGACTCAAAACTACAGCAAATTGGATTTCACAACTGTAACAAAACCCATGATAACTGAAAATTACAGCATAATTGATTTTCTCAGGGGATGACGACAGAATGAACGAGGATTCCCAAGAATGTAGGACTGCCGCATAAAATTCCACATGATTGCAGCTAGTTTTAAAATCTTTGTCAGATCAAATGCTGGGACATTATGGTGCTCTTTATGAGTATGTTATAAGTAATGTCTTAAAATATGACCAAAAGAGAAGGTTCTCTTACAGAGGATTAGATTTAACCCTAACCCACAACAGTGGGAAATGCTGACACAGTGTTCTGCAGAACATATGAAGCACATAATTTAAAGCACGATCAGTTTCATCACCGAGTGCATCCTTCCCTTAAATTCCATTCGCTTGCTTGCACTGATCTCTGTGGGCTTTGCATCTCATTCAATTGACTATTTAACCCTCACTGGGTTGGGAGACTGTTTCTTGTTTATCTGGAAGCACCTGCTTATTATCCAGTATTGGCATGCCTCATATCATGAAATGCACTGTTAATGTTTTTGAATACATGCCTCCACCTAGTGGACTCTCCAGGATAATGCAAACTAATTCTCAGATGTGCGTGGTGTACTGCTGCAGTGTGGAAGCAATAACTTTTTTTTTGTTTGTATGTGGATTTTTAGTTTTCCAGAAGAAAAAGTCACAAGGAGAAGCTGAAACATTGTACTCTTTTCCCACAAGACAGGGTGAGATTTGTCTGTCTGAAAATTGAATAGTTTTATATGCACTATGACAGTGGTTCCCAAACTTTTTCTGCCGGGCCCCCCTTTTGCAGAATAAAAAAAATGAAGGCCCCCCCCACCCCCACATACACATAAACACACCTCCAGGAGGATTTGTTTGAAACATTGTAATTCATTAATGGTAATTAACACAAATTCAGTGTGTGACAACTTACTGAAAAAAAAATAAAATAAAAAAATAACTAAATAAGGAACTAGTCAATAGTAGAAGCATTACATGTAAAGCATGCAGCTTCAACATTTATTTATTATTATTATTATTATTATTATTATTATTAACTATGTAACAGTATTCATTTCAACAGATTTTCTCTTTGTTGTCAAAAATGAACATTTTTGAACTGCAGGATTTAGACTTATTCTTACTAGTCCCACAGTCTTTTCAGTGACTGGGATGGGCTTGCCTTGTGCTGCAGATCCTCTCAAATCAGGGATGCAGCTGTGAGACTGCCACTCTTAGCTCATTTTCAATGTCCAGCTTTGATCTGTATTTTGTCTTGATTGAGGCAACTGCAGAAAACCCTATCTAACATAGGTAGGATGTGGCAAAAGGAAGGAGTATTGCCAGGGCTCTCCTGCCCAGCAATGGGTAGTCCTTTTCCACTCCAATCCAAAATGCAGCCAATGCCTTGGACTTAAACTGAAGCCTTGTTGTTGAATCAGAGGTGACATCAATGGCGAAACCAAAACTGCTTTGTAATAATTATTTATTATTTTATTAAATAAGTCATTTTTGTAAGACTTTTTAATTTAACTCAATTTTAATGATACTGAATTTAAAAATCACAAGCCAATAAAATAACCACGTTTATTGAAAGTAACACGAAATTGGACAGAAAATATAGCCTATTAATATGAAATATCAATCAATATATTATTTTTATTCAGTTCTATGAAACCGAATCGGATATAACTTTTTTTATAGTCCTACAAATCTATTATTATCAGAGCACGTGAGCAGAGCATCGCGTCACGAGAGGGTGGCTTCATTTTACCACCGTTGTGCAGTACATCTGTACTACAGCATGTTTCATCACAATAGCGCTATTGCAAGAAGGAACAAGTATACATTGAAATTTTCTGTTGGCGCGTTATTTGAGAGGACTTTGCTTTGCGCACATCCATAGAGCGGAATATTCAGCGGAGTGTCACGACTGCAGTGATTAGAGAGAGAGAGAGAGAGAGAGAGAGAGTGCGCGCTGAATACTGCCGGGCGGCGCGGCAGATATTTTCGGCTCATTGGACCGTTTTTCTCTTTTGAAATTTCGGTGCGTCCCTATAAATATCGGCTGACTGTATGTACACTAGCCTTGCCGCGCCCCCCTTATCATAACTCAGCGCCCCCCCCTAGGGGTCGCGCCCCCCAGTTTGGGAACCACTGCACTATGAAGTTATAAGTCTGATCTCATCTTTAAATAATAATAATTAAAAAAAAGTTAAATCATACAGCTGACATTTTAACTGCTTTCTGGTCTCCATGGTGACAGCGAGGCAGAGGGACAGCATCTCAACCACTTATGACACCTTTGTGCCCAGTCAGCCACCAGGACTGGACGAGCTGATAAAACTTCAGCAGGAGGTGAAGATAGGCTCTCTGAGTATAGATGATGCTCTGGATCAATTCAATGACTGGCAGAGGCTTCAAAAGGGAATGGATAGCATCCAACAGGTAATGGACATGGTTGACACTTTAGAATTCCTTTAGTATGTTATAGAATACTAAGATGATACTTTTTACATTTTGACTAGTTTGTATATAGTAACAATATTTTAACAAATGCAGTTGTTAACAAATGTAAATTACAATCACATATCAAACCTTGTATTGTGTTTCTGTGATGGACATAACAATGTAAACATCTTTGAATGAAAATGGATAACGTTTTTTGTCATTAAAATAATGAGAATTATGAGAACAAAAAGGTGTGGATAGTTATTTTTACAGCTGAATTATTGTATATGCATTCGTAGTGATTTCCCTTTCAGACGCAAAATGTATGGGAATTTACTAAGGTGATTTACTAAGGTTTGTGGTAGTCAGTTTACTTGTATTTGGATCATTATTTAACTCCCCCCAAAATTGTCTTAACCCATTATGCGACTGTGTTAGTAGATTACTCACATCTTTTTATCATCAGCTCTGCTTGTATGTGACCCTATACTAATTTGTGCTGCTTTTAGTAGACTGTGTTGGTCATTATGGAAATTACCCGGCTGCATCTGTGTATTGTCAGTAGATCTCCCACAGAACTCCATCTGCACTTTTATGGAATTGCAGTCTCACAATAATTTGCCCTTATTAGTAAATATGGGCCATAGTGTAAAGCACTGTGATTTCATATATGTATGAGACTGTGATAGATATTATTTATACATTGTGACAGATATTATTTATACATGCAGTCTATAATCAAGTAATATTTTTTATAATAAGCAAAGGGATTTGTTATATTATTATATTTTATAATATAATATGAAACATGTTGAATGCCGAAAGAATGGTTTTCATTACTATTGTGTCTCTGTGTCTTTTTTTTTTTTTTTTTTTTTTTTTTTGAGGTTGCACATTATTTTACAGTACAGTATGTACACTTGCAGTATACTTACATGAGAAAGTAGTGGGTAGGTTAGGTTTAGGTTTAAGTTTAAATTAGGGTTAGTAGCTGTTATAGTTATTGTAATTACAATAGTAAGAACATAGTACGTACATGCTGCTGTATTAAAGAAACATTCAATCTTAATTCTTGATTTAAGATTTGAAATAGTTCTGTTTTCTAAGTGAAATTGATATGATTACTAAACTAGAATTCTGAGTTAGCACCAGGACTGTACCGTTTTTGTTTATGAGGCAGTCAATCCCTATGCACATTTGAAAAAAAATAGGTTTTAAACAGAATAGTTCATTATTTTTTCCTTACACAACCAACAAATCAATTTTTGATTCCTCATGACATGAAATCTAAAAAGTTCATATTAAAGCCCGTTTAACCAATTGTTTTCCCCAGGAGAAAATACAGCAGCTGAGGGCTAGTATCATCAACAACAGAGAGGATGATGAGAGTGTCTATGGTAGGTTTATTGCTAGTATATAGTATGCATGCTCAGTAAATATATTTGAGATATATCATTTATTAATATGTGTATGCAAAGATTTCAAGTATAAATCAAAGGCCCCATTTTCAAGTGTTTTTCTTTTTCTTTCTTTTTTTTTCTGGTTGCACATGCATCAAAACTCTTTCTCAGAAAAAAAGCTGCTTGTGTTGTTCATTTTGCACAATCACTTTGCACTCAGTCCCTATCAGTTGAGAAAACATCTTACAGATCAACATTCCTTAATATAAAGATTACAGTGAGAATATGAGAAAGAGTAAAAGAAAGTGACCTTGGGTGAGCTAGACGAAATGCATGTGTGTGTGAGCTAACAAGCATTGTTTCTCTCCATCAGATAAAATCAGCATCATTCATCACACACCAAGTAAGTAAGAAATGCCCTGCTATGAAAGTAAGAAATTTTACTTGTTGCAGTTACGTTTTCTCTATAGCTGTCTCCTCCTTATCTGTGGCAATGAAGCTTTTGTGTCTCAGGGAAACTGCTAGACTTGTTGGCTTATACACAAGGGCTTTAGTCTCTTTGTCTGGAAAACTGTGTAACATGGAAGACTTTGAGATACAATAGTAACTTCTATATGGCTGTACTATACCATCCTATACTTTGCATCAAAACTCTTTCTCAGATTTTTTTTCTCAGAAAATTTTTGCAAAAAAAAAAGTGTTTTTGCAATTTATGAGATCACATCTAGAGTCCGCCACCAATCACTAAGCTCTGTCTACTATTACAGTGTCAAATACTTTAGTGAATTTTTATTTATTTTTGTTGTAGCTGCATCTGCAAATGAGTGTCGAAGAGCGAGCCAGCAAGCGGACACTGAGTTCTACAGTAAACCTATAAAAGGACAAAATGTGAGTTTTTATTTTGCACATGCATTTGCCATTTCTCAAGAATACTATAATACTTTGTTTCTAGTAAATGGTTTTGCCCATTCAGTTGTCATATTTTTCATCTGTTCTTGTTTAATAGTCAAATTTCTTCAGGAAGGCAGACAAACAGTAAGAGTATGTATTAACAAACAAACCATTTAATATTTACTTTTAAATTATTAATAATAATAATATCCAAAATGTGAATCATTAGCTATTTGTAAGTTTAATTCATGAATAAAATAAACATAAATTAATTTAAAACATTATGCATCTGTAATGCAGTTTCATACAAATGGAAAGAAAAGTTTAACTGTGTGCTGCTGTGTCCTTTATTGATTACATTTTCATCTTCTTTCAGTCATCCTGATTGTGGAAGCACTGATCTGTCAAAGAAATACACTAAACAGGAAATTATACAATATAGTGTACATTAATATCTACAATTTCATGGCAATTTGTAACTATTTTACATGCTAAATTGCAGCTAATTTGTATGAATTTTTTATGATCCCATTTGTACACGTTCATATGATCTGCTGACGGTTTAGGTGTGGGTTTAGTGGTGGACCTTCATGGTTACTTTTTTATAAAACTCATACTTTTTCATACTAAACACATTGTATGAATTCATACGAAAGTGCGTAAAATAGTGAAGTTTTCTCATTATATCAGGTTGGTTAATATCCAGTGTCAGAGCAATAATAAATAATTATTCACTTGTATTCATATTCCACTAGGGTAATACTTTAGAATAGGGAATACCATTCACTATTAACTAGTTGCTTATTAGCATGAATATTGCTAACATATTGGTTTATTAGTACTTACAAAGATTCATATGAATGCGTTATTTTGCATGACCATATTCTAAATCCCTTAACCCTACCCCATATCTAAACATAACTACCACAAACAACTACCTTACCTACTATCAATAAGCATCAAATTGGGAGTTTGAGAGAAAACTCTTAGCTAATAGTGAATGTGTTCCCTAATCTAAAGTGTTACCCCCACTATTGATTATTTCATTATCCCACTATTTCTTCTTTTTAACTGACTGCTCAAGATTGTGTTGTGCATTTTTATACAGAGATTTTAATCCTTTTTGTATCCTTCACTGCCACTATTTATCAAAAATCATTTAGACAATATATTGACAATTTCTTTACAATGATGCCAATAAAGATAATTCAACCTGAGAATTTACCGTAATTTGATGAGAATGTCTTTCTAATGTCTTCTGATTAATGGTTTTAAAGATATCGTAGTTACATTGCATGTTCTGATCTTGCTATATTATTATTATTAAGCAAATTTACTGCAAGAAACCAGTGGAGCCCAGTGGGGAATCTAAAAACCTGCATGCATTTCTTATCAAACCATGCCAGTCTTGGCTGTGGAATGTTCACAAGGGGGTGCTGTGCTACTAAGCATGGTAATCAGTTTTCTGGCTCAGATCTCTCATGTTGTATTGATGGGCATTTTGATAGACAAAAACAAAGCCACCACAAAACCCATTGTCCCTGTGGACCTCTCAGTACCATACGGATCGCTGATTGTAAGTAAGGACACAAACAAACGTCTGGGAAAAAGCATCTACAGAAGAGTGAGGTCTTCCCACATGCTGCTTCGGTGACAGGGGACGTGGCTCTAATGTGGCTCTGTGATTTGAGGAGAAACACCGGGAGCAGCGCTGCGCTCTGCCTGCCAACCCTAGCAGCTGGACACATTTGCATTATCAATCATGCTCTTTGTGAATAATATGTATTAAAGCCTTGCCACTCCACAGTGCTTAGATGAGCCAGTTTTGCCTCCAGAGATGATTCGGCTCCTACAGTCATGGTGGCATTTGTGTCGTGTGTTTGCCTGTCACCTGCTGCTCTGGGAAAGAGATGGGCTTTCTGATCCAGGGCTGGATCGAGCTTCAACATTCCCTCTTCAACTCTGAGAGCATTCCATACAGGGTAAAAGAAGTCCCACCAGCCTGTATGTTGTGTCATGTTAGATCTCGGGCAGTTCACTTGCAAGAGAATTATCAGTGAGCAGCATCTAACCACTGTGAGTTGCCGAAATAAATATGATTATTGATACCGCTAGTCCTTGGCCTCTTATGGAAATTCACATCATGAGCTCTCTCAAGCTTAAGCTGGAAGAGGGATGATAAACCCTATACAAAGGATTAAGTTTTCCCTAAAGTATAGCGCTTTATCAGGGGGAGTGAAGGGCAGGATTAGGATTCAAATGCACCAACAATGCTCTCATAATACCACAAACCGATAGAGATCAAACCCAGCTGAGGCTCACACTCAGTGGCAAAGCCAATGAGAAACCCAGACTGGGGTTTCTCAGACCTCTGCCATTTATCAGTCATTTCCTTTTACGTTTTGTGATTTGATGTGATTAACCAACCTTTCCAGATGTGTTCAGTAAAAAGCAACTCCTTAGAGTCAATGTAAAATTGCAGCTCCTGCATTTCACATAACAGATGCACTCAAGTCCAGCAAAACACAATTGCGTACAAAAATGCACTTTAGTCCCTGCCCCTGTGATTAATATCCAGAATTATACACAGCTGCTTCCCCTTTGCAACCTAACAGAAATCAGGCAATTTCACAGTCGGTGGTATTCTTTCATCCCATAATCCCCCTGCATGTGTACAGTATATGTGACCCTCTACAGACAAGGGCCAAGGCCACTGTCTGGGCACCTCCAGTTTGTAAGAAGAGCTTTGATTTAGGGTTCTTGCCTGGGTAGAACCAAGCCATTGAATTGAGTCCACCACAGCTCCTCATTCTGCCTTAAATCTCCCCAGCACATTATGAGCATGTGCTGGGGAGATTAAACACTAAAGCAAGTGTTTGACAGGAACTGTAATGCATTGATATGACTTGCAGGGAAATATATTTCCAGATTTAAACAAATGAGTCACAAATGTGAAGTACACTAATGCTCGCAGTCACAGTCTTATTAGTGTAAATGGTACTCTCCATTAACATGTTGCTAATGGTTTGTCCTCTTATTGCTGAGTGTTTGTACTGCTAAGAACAATGCATGGAGTGATTGCTAATCAGCATACACAAGAGCCAGGTGTCCTCTTGAGTGTGTTAGCCCCAACCGCTCCTTAACAGATGTTTAACATGGAATTTCACTGAAGTACTGGCAGGAGAAAATCATCAAGTATGAGGCACTGACCTAACTTTTCACTTGTCATTCTAATGCAATGCATAAAACATACTTGATATTTCTAAACTCCCACAACGGGCAAGTTATAATAGGCAAGTTATCAAGTGCCTGAATTTTTTGTTATGTAAAAGACCTACATATCTACAACTCATCAATCAAACCTAAAGAAGAAGAAATCATATGCCTGTGTCTGGATGTGTTTAGAGAGGTACTGGGAAACCTGAATGTTCAAACATAGCTGAGCACATCTGTCTCACCTCTTTTAAGAATAATATTTGGCTAACGAAGAAAAACAAGATAACCATCAATTATACCTTCTGGAGAAAGTAGATTATTGTACATCAGATCTATAACAGATATTTATAAAGGTAGCAGTTTTAATCTGATTATGGACAATAGTACCATAATTCCATCTACTCGTGCTCATAACTTTGGTGTGATTTCTGATGCCTATCTGACATTAGATTTCACATATTAAGAGTATCACAAATTTTGCATTCTGTAGGCCTTTCCTCACACTGTCTGAGGCTGAAAGGCTTAGTGATGCATTTGTTACTTCCAAGACTGATTACTGTAATGTACTATTTGTCTACCTGTAAAATCTTTCAAATGGCTGCAATATATCCAGTATTAAGCAGCACGTGTTCTCATTTACACTCCATGTAATCAGCATATCACACGCGTGAGGTGTTCTTTATAGTCTGCATTGGCTTCCTATTCAGTTGTGTATTGATTTTAAAACTCTTACTTTTAACTTACAAAGCTGTGCATGAAATTTTTATATCTGTGAGTTACCCTTTACCTGCCTTCTCATTCTCTTTGTTTTGCTGATTCTTTTACTTTTTAGCAGCCTTCTTGTTGATTAAAATCTTACGAGTGAGAAAGCTTTCTCTGTTGTTGCACCTACACTGTTAGACATTTCAAAGGGTTTTTACAGTAATTTACTGGCAACACTGTTGCCAGTAAGTTACTGTAATTACGATTTACAGTAGCAAACTATATTTGATTTACAGTTGCAAATTGTACTGTTTTACAGTAAATTACATCCAATTCATCAGTAAACTACTGTAATTCATTCATTTTAATATAGATTTCATTAGATTTTATAAATTTTTATATAGAATTCATTTTATTTTTACTCTACATAGGTACTACTGGCATTCAATTAAAACAGACACAATAATTACAAAATATCAAATTCTTTATTTAAAACATTGCATGTATAACACTTAAAAATACAGACTTCCAATGCTGGAACAGTGCATCTTCACCATTACTCCTGTCTTAGGACGTTTTGCAGTGCATTATGTTGTGTCCTCTGGATTCATCCTCACAAAGAATCTTTAGGCAACAGAAACATAATGGGGGAAAAAAAGACAAGCAGCCAAAGAATACATAGCCATCTGCAAAACCCAGGTGCTGCTCAAAAACGTGGCCACCATCTTTGCTCACCATCCACTTTGACAGAAATGTCTTCTCTGAAAAACAAGAAGTAGAAATAGCACACTTTTAAAAGGCAAACATCATATTGTTCTCTTACCATAAATTATCAGTATCAGGGTGGCTGGCATGTTCATGTCTTTCTTGGTCCGTGTACCTTCGGATAATTCGTTTTTTGATTTAATATTGAAATCTGAAAAATGAAAAAAAACGCCACATTTTTCGCTTTTCATTTGTTCAAACAAAACGAAAAATCAAGAATTCGGCTTCAGTTTTCGTATTTACGTTCAGGGACAGAAAACAGATAAACTACTTGAATATTCGATCTCTACAAGTGGGCGGAGTGAAACGCCCTTCTCTGCTGATTGGTTAACCAAACATTACAACATAATAATAGTCCTTAAAAATAATAATAATAATAGTCCTCCACTTCTACAGATTCTTAACATGTTTATTTCTACTACATTTGATCTCTTTCTCTTCATCAAACAGCCAGATTAACCAATGGCTTGACACAAACCGTACCGAGGCAGAGCCTTTCAGTCCTCTGGCACACTGCCTGTTTTATTATAGTTATCCACCTATCAAAATTTGTGTGGCAAAGCTGCGCGACGCACTACAGTGCGGGGGAAATGTATTGTAGTAAAGCACAGACCAGTATCAATGTATGTGAACGTACACAGGAGTCATAACTTTTGTTTAAGACAATACGCTGCGTTTTAGTACGACGGCGTTTTAGTGCCTCGTTAAAAAAATAAATAAAAAAATCTAAGATTACGAGATTAAAGTCGTAATATTTCGAGAATAAAGTCGAAACTACGAGAATAAAGTCGAAATGTTACGAGAATAAAGTCGAAACTATGAGAATAAAGTCGAAACACTACGAGAATAAAGTCGAAATGTTTCGAGATTAAAGTCGAAATGTTTTGAGAATAAAGATTATATAGTTATAATATTTTGAGATAGGCTATTCTAGCCTTTTGCTCATGCAAATAGCCCGGATTGGGAGCACCGGGAGATATTCCAAATCTCAGTTTTCAAAATCTGTCAGTTTTATAGTGAAATACAAACAATATGTAGGCTATATTGCAATAATGTGTTTGTTAAGCGGCATGTGAGTCAATCATCTTTCTGATTACAATAACGAACGACGAGACATTTTCATTATAAATGATGTTATGATGTTCCTTCAATTTATATCTTGCTATAAACTTGAAATAAAGAGCAAAAACACATTTATAATTTGTATTTCGTTATAAAACCGGCAGAATTTGAAAGCTGAGCTGTGTGTAAAAGCAACAAAGCACAAAATTGTTGCGATTACTGGTTGGCTGGCGCGCTACAAATAATGAATGGAAGACATTATTATGTCTTCATTTACAGTATACAATGAATAAAACAGTTTGTGAATAGTCACTTAACGTTTAAAGCAGAAAAGACAACAATATAACGTATGTTAACAAATTTGAGTCCACTTCAACCTTTAGAACGTTTTATTGCTGTTTAATTAAACAGGCTGTGTGAGGAATGAAAGTTTGGGACGTTTTTGCGGAGCAGGTGGTGGAATTTTCACAATAATTTAATGAATTTATTCACATAAATACAGTGATCTGTCACGCCACATTAAAGATCTTGAAAATCACATTATTGTAAGACACATAATTTGTGTTTCGTTATAAAACTGATTTTGAAAGCTGAGACTTTGTTTTATATTAAGAGCACAAAGCTTAAGCTATTGCTATTGTGTGGCTGGCGCACTACAAATAATGAATGCAATGGAAGACATGAAATATTATTTCCAAGCATACTGTCCCCGCGAGTATGACACATGGTATGATTTCTGCTAATAATCCCATATATATTTGTAGTGTATTAAAAAAAGGGTTAAATAAGAGTGCTACAGCGCCCCCCAAAGGAATATCGATAAGAGTGTGTGAGCTTATGTTAAGATAAACAGTTGTTCCTGTTCAGTCTGTTAATAAATATCATATTCTTGATATTAAGCTGTTCCCACGAGTCCTTAAAATTGACATCCCAGTAAAATGATGCGGCCGCTCGGACGCAACAATATTCAAATCAATTCCGGTGGCCCGGCAACTTCTCCCGGTGCTCTCAACGCGGGCCATTTGCATGCGCGATATAGGATATACTCTTATAGGATATATTATAACTTTAATTTCTACGATTTAAATGATCGAAACATTTCGACTTTATTCTCGAAACATTTCGACTTTATTCTCGAAACATTTCGACTTTATTCTCGAAACATTTCGACTTTATTCTCGAAACATTTCGACTTTATTCTAAACATTTCGACTTTATTCTCGAAACATTTCGACTTTATTCTAAACATTTCGACTTTATTCTAAACATTTCGACTTTATTCTCGAAACATTTCGACTTTATTCTAAACATTTCGACTTTATTCTCGAAACATTTCGACTTTATTCTCAAACATTTCGACTTTATTCTCGAAACATTTCGACTTTATTCTCGAAACATTTCGACTTTATTCTCGAAACATTTCGACTTTATTCTCGAAACATTTCGACTTTATTCTCGAAACATTTCGACTTTATTCTCGAAACATTTCGACTTTATTCTCGAAACATTTCGACTTTATTCTAAACATTTCGACTTTATTCTAAACATTTCGACTTTATTCTCGAAACATTTCGACTTTATTCTCGAAACATTTCGACTTTATTCTCGAAACATTTCGACTTTATTCTCGTAATCTTACATTTTTTTTTTTTTTTTAACGAGGCACTAAAACGCCGTCGTATTTTAGTGCCTCGTTAAAAAAAAAAAAAAATCTAAGATTACTAGATTAAAGTCGTAATATTTCGAGAATAAAGTCGAAACTACGAGAATTGTCACGGGACGGTCGAGAGATGAGGCGAGGACTCAAGTGCAGGAGAAAGTGGGTCTTTTAATAATAAAGAGCAACAAAAAAATGAACAAAAACCACCCCGAAGGAGAAAAACAGGCAGGCAGGCAGGCAGAGAACCACAGCACAAGTAAACAGCCCACACGCGACATAAAACATCCGACATTAAACAACAAAACAGCACAGGACTGCAGACACCAGGAGACTATATGGGGAGCCAAACGAGGAGGACACAGGTGAAGTAACTGAAACAATAATGAGATAACAAGGAGGGCGGGGTCAGACAATAGACAGGAGAGCACATGGCACCAACAACAAACAACAAGCCATGTGCTAACACACACAGTGACATCTGGTGGCCAACCAGGGCACACCAGCAGGGCCGTGACACAACCCCCCCTTTAAGGAGCGGATTCCAGACGCTCCACACACTAAACTGAAATCAAAATGTCTAGGAGAGAGGTGGGCCGGAGGCGGATCAGGGGGAGAGATGGTGGGCCAGGCCCATGTAGCGGCAGAGGGGGACCTGGGGACTGAGGCAGCGCCGGCGGGATGGGGACCCAGGGCAGAACCCGCGGCCACCACAGCGGTGTGTGTGGAGCTGCCACCTGGGAACGGGCAATGACAGGCTCTGCCGTTTCGGGAGACTTGTGAGCAGACACCTCTGCCTCGGGAGAACTGCGAACGGAGCCTCGGGAACCTTGTGAGCGGCCGCTTCGGGTAAATCGTGAGCGGATGTCGCCGCCTTGGGCGATTTGTGAGCGGACACCGCCGCCTCGGGAGCTTTGTGAGCAGGAACTGCCGCCTCGGGAGCTTTGTGAGCGGGAACTGCCGCCTCGGGAGCTTTGTGAGCGGGAACTGCCGCCTCGGGAGCTTTGTGAGCGGACACCGCCGCCTCGGGAGCTTTGTGAGCGGACACCGCAGCCTCGGGAGGAACGTGAGCGGACACCGCCGCCTCAGGAGCCTTGTGTGCGGACACCGCCGTTTCGTGAAGATCGTGAGCGGCCACCGCCACTTCGAGAACCTCGTGAGCGGCCTCTGCCGCCTCGGGAGGACCGTGAGCGGGCACCGCCGCCTCGGGAGGAATGTGAGCGGGTACCGCAGCCTCGGGAGGAACGTGAACGGACACCGCCGCCTCGAGAGCCTTGTGTGCGGACACCGCCGCCTCGGGAGGAACGTGAGCGGACACTGCCGCCTCGGGAGGAACGTGAGCGGACACCGCCGCCTCGGGAGGAACGTGAGCGGACACCGCCGCTTCGGAAAGGCCTGGAACGAGCCCCGCCCCCTCGGAGGAAACCTCAGCGGACTCTGCCGACTCGGGAGCTTTGTGAGCGGGAGCCGCCGCTTCGGGAAACATCCGACATTAAACAACAAAACAGCACAGGACTGCAGACACCAGGAGACTATATGGGGAGCCAAACGAGGAGGACACAGGTGAAGTAACTGAAACAATAATGAGATAACAAGGAGGGCGGGGTCAGACAATAGACAGGAGAGCACATGGCACCAACAACAAACAACAAGCCATGTGCTAACACACACAGTGACATCTGGTGGCTAACCAGGGCACACCAGCAGGGCCGTGACAGAGAATAAAGTCGAAATGTTTCGAGATTAAAGTCGAAATGTTTAGAGAATAAAGATTATAGTTTGTAATATTTTGAGATCGGCTATTCTTGCATTTTGCACATGCAAATGGCCCAGATTGGAAGCACCGGGAGATATTCCAAATCTCAGTTTTCAAAATCTGTCAGTTTTATAGCGAAATACAAACAATATGTAGGCTATATTGCAATAATGTGTTTGTTAAGCGGCATGTGAGTCAATCATCTTTCCGATTACAACGACGAGACATTTTCATTATAAATTAGGCTAAACTTTTTTTTTATGCCTTATGATGTTCCTTCAATTTATATCTTGCTATGAACTTGAAATAAAGAGCAAAAACACATTCATAATTTGTATTTCGTTATAAAACAGGCATAATTTGAAAGCTGAGCTGTGTGTAAAAGCAACAAAGCACAAAATTGTTGTGATTACTGGTTGACTGGCACGCTACAAATAATGAATGGAAGACGTTAGTAGTAAGTAGCCGCCAGCAAATGACAAAATGATTAATTGCTTTGACACGGGTGCCCCACACGGGAGGGGCTCTCGCTCGCCACACAGATGTTTCCATGAGAAAGATTCAAAACGGGGCATAATATCTTCAAAACAATACTTGACAGCTCATTCATGTTTTTTTCCACCACCGGATAACATAGCTCTTCCCGGATGACGCCGGAGTTTCACGCTTGACCGATTTCCGCATCCGAAACTTGTTATGAGATCAAAGGGGCACATATGGATATTATTATTATTATTAATAATAATATTATGAGGTCACGAAAGGTCAAAGCAATTAATCATTTTGTCATTTGCTGGCGGCTACTTACTACTGACGTTAAATATTATGTCCTCATTTACAGTATACCATGAATAAAACAGTTTGTGAATAGTCACTTAACGTTTACAGCAGAAAAGACAACAATATAACATATGTTAACAAATTTGAGTCCACTTGTTACATGTCAGTCTGTCCTGGTCCTCGTTTTCCTTGTTTTGGTTTAGTTCCTGCCCTCATTGGTTTATTATCGTTTGATTGTCCCCACCTGAGTTTAATAATGTTATTGTGATGTGATGTTAATTTATGTTCTTCTATTCCGAACTACGTATCGTCAGTAAAAGAGTTTTTGATTTTCACGCCTTCGTCTCCTTGCCCTCCTTGAGCACCACCACACGTAACACCACTTCAACCTTTAGAACGTTTTATTGCTGTTTAATTAAACAGGCTACATGTGAGGAATGAAGGTTTGAGACGTTTTTGCGGAGTAGGTGGAATTTTCACAATAATTTAATGAATTTATTCACATAAATACAGCGATCTGTCACGCCACATTAAAGATCTTGAAAATCACATTATTGTAAGACACATAATTTGTGTTTCCTTATAAAACTGATTTTGAAAGCTGAGACTTTGTTTTATATTAAAAGCACTAAAAGCACAAAGCTTATTGCTATTGTGTGGCACTACAAATAATGAATGCAATGGAAGACATTAAATATTATTTCCAAGCATACTGTCCCCGCGAGTATGACACATAGTATGATTTCTGCTAATAATCCCACATATGTAGTGTATTAAAAAAGGGTTAAATAAGAGTGCTACAGCGCCCCCCAAAATATCGATTGAGTGTGTGAGCTGATGTTATTAAGATAAGCAGTTGTTCCTGTTCAGTCTGTTAATAAATATCATATTCTTGATATTAAGCTGTTCCCGCGAGTCCTTAAAATTGACATCCCAGTAAGATGATGCGGCCGCTCGGACGCAACAATATTCAAATCAATTCCGGTGGCCTGGCAACTTCTCCCGGTGCTCTCAATGCGGGCCATTTGCATGCACAATATAGGCTATACTCTCAAAATATTATAACTTTAATTTCTACGATTTAAATGACCGAAACATTTCGACTTTATTTTCGTAATATTTCTACTTTATTCTCGTAGTTTCGACTTTATTCTCGAAATATTACGACTTTAATCTCGTAATCTTAGATTTAAAAAAAAAAATTAACGAGGCACTAAAAAGCCATTGTAGTTTTGGACAATGGAGGAACCTAAATAATATGACAAATATGAAAAGAAATTACTTTGTGTAATTTACCTTCACAGCACATCTGGCTATTTTTCTATTTTGAGTTTTATTCACAGAGCACTTTATAGGAAATCATATGTTGTTATTCCACTGGCATGGGACTATTTGTTCCTCCAGGGTGCTTTTTTATTGAAATGTGAATTTGACGTCATGATTTCAAGGTGAACTCGGCGCTCACACCTCATGTTTGCGGCTAAATGCAAATTATCATAATTGATGGACAGCTATGGCCATGAAAAGACATCAGCAATCCCGCTGTTGATGTTAATAACGTGTTTTAATGTCGGTAATAATTTCATGTTTCCATGTTCCCTTCCAAAAATTAGCCATTGTTTTAACACGAATAAAACCAAAAGATCATTGTTCTTGTAGCCATGCTAACCGCATGCTAACCCTTGCCTTGCCTTGCCTGTTGTCCTGTGTTTTATTCTAGCCTGTGTTTCCTGGATTAACCCTTTCCGTGCCATTCCGTGTTTCTGTTCAGTTCCTGTATTGTCCTATGTTTTTCACCCTAGTGTTAGCTGCTTTACCGAACGTTTGTTGTTTTCTAGTCTGTGTTCCCAGTATTTACCCCTGTCTCACTGTTCGGACTCTGTTTATTCCCTTGCCTGGATTATAGCCCGTGTACCTGGATTATCTCTCTGCCTTGCCCTTTTGGATACTGTTCGCCCATCGTCGACCTTCGCTTGCCCTAGGATTACTCTTTGTCTTGTCCCTGCCATACCTGTTTGCCATTGTTTTGACCCTGCCTGTATATATGACCATGCCTTTAAATAAAAGTTTGCACTTGGATCCGCACGTCTCACGTCTCGTCAGCCACGTTACAGAACCAGCTGCCCTGGTTCTGTGGTTTAGTTGGCAGAGAAAATAACAATTTTGTATGCCATCAGTTAGCTGGCCAATACTCGATATTAATTAAATAAACTCAGCTTATTGTCTAAAACTACATGTTCACATACATTTATAGTGGTCTGCGCTAATACAGTCTCCCGCGCTGAAGTGCGTTCTATGGGAAGCCAAACAACCCAAAAGTGGGACGAAACAGCGCGGAAAAGAGAGTTTGCGACCGACTCGACAGCGCAGGGAGGACGTTTTTGCTAGCGCCACCGAACTGACAGCGCGGCGCGAACATAAGAAGTTTGTATTTTTCCCTGCACGTTAACATAATGAAGATCAGTATTAAGTTATTACATTTCCCCTTTGCTTATTATCTTTCATATTAAGACAGTAACAGTTGTTTTAGCTACTTTGAAGAACTGCACACATTGCCAATATAAAGGGCCTAATAGCCTATATAATAAGACTTTAATAAATTTACAATACCGTAGTTCTCTTGAGGAGCACACCCAGCTTCTAGTTTATATATTTTTATTTTGTACCTAGTTATTATTGTTGTTGTCGTCAAGTTCTACATTTAGCACAAAATTGCAATTATGTACCATTTTAAATTGGAACTATTATTAAATAGGATAGGTACGTGACCCTGGACCACAAAACTAGTCATAAGGTACTTTTTTTTTTTTGTTGAGATTTATACATCATCTGAAAGCTGAATAAATAAGCTTTCAATTGATGTATGTTTTGTTATGACAATATTTGGCCGAGATACAAATTTGAAAATCTGGAATCTGATGGTGCAAAAAAAAAATATTGAGAAAATCACTTTCATCCAAATGAAGTTCTTAGCAATATATATTACTAATCAAAAATTAATTGATATATTTGGGGATTTACAAAATATCTTCATGGATGATCTTTACTTACAGTAATACTTACTATTTAAACTAAACTGAGCTAGACAATGACATCTCTGAATTCAATAATGAAATGCCTTTAACTGAAAATTGAGTGTTTAATCTTATCATTGTACATTACTGACACTATCCTCCAATTTGATACTGTTAAGTGCTTTGACACAATCTGTATTGTTAAAAGTGTTACAGTGAGGAAAATAAGTATTTGAACACCCTGCTATTTTGCAAGCTCTCCCACTTAGAAATCATGGAGGGGTCTGAAATTGTCATCGTAGGTGCATGTCCACTGTGAGAGACATAATCTAAAAAATAAAATCCAGAAATCACAATGTATGATTTTTTAACTATTTATTTGTATGATACAGCTGCAAATAAGTATTTGAACACCTGTCTATCAGCTAGAATTCTGACCCTCAAAGACCTGTTAGTCTGCCTTTAAAATGTCCACCTCCACTCCATTTATTATCCTAAATTAGATGCACCTGTTTGAGGTCGTTAGCTGCATAAAGACACCTGTCCACCCCATACAATCAGTAAGAATCCAACTACTAACATGGCCAAGACCAAAGAGCTGTCCAAAGACACTAGGGACAAAATTGTACACCTCCACAAGGCTGGAAAGGGCGACGGGGAAATTGCCAAGCAGCTTGGTGAAAAAAGGTCCACTGTTGGAGCAATCATTAGAAAATGGAAGAAGCTAAACATGACTGTCAATCTCCCTCGGACTGGGGCTCCATGCGAGATCTCACCTCGTGTGGTCTCAATGATCCTAAGAAAGGTGAGAAATCAGCCCAGAACTACATGGGAGGAGCTGGTCAATGACCTGAAAAGAGCTGGGACCACCGTTTCCAAGGTTACTGTTGGTAATACACTAAGACGTCATGGTTTGAAATCATGCATGGCACGGAAGGTTCCCCTGCTTAAACCAGCACATGTCCAGGCCCGACTTAAGTTTGCCGATGATCCAGAGGAGTCATGGGAGAAAGTCATGTGGTCAGATGAGACCAAAATAGAACTTTTTGGTCATAATTCCACTAAACGTGTTTGGAGGAAGAAGAATGATGAGTACCATCCCAAGAACACCATCCCTACTGTGAAGCATGGGGGTGGTAGCATCATGCTTTGGGGGTGTTTTTCTGCACATGGGACAGGGCGACTGCACTGTATTAAGGAGAGGATGACCGGGGCCATGTATTGCGAGATTTTGGGGAACAACCTCCTTCCCTCAGTTAGAGCATTGAAGATGGGTTGAGGCTGGGTCTTCTAACATGACAATGACCCGAAGCACACAGCCAGGATAACCAAGGAGTGGCTCTGTAAGAAGCATATCAAGGTTCTGGCGTGGCCTAGCCAGTCTCCAGACCTAAACCCAATAGAGAATCTTTGGAGGGAGCTCAAAGCCAAAAACCTGACTGATCTAGAGAAGATCTGTGTGGAGGAGTGGGCCAAAATCCCTCCTGCAGTGTGTGCAAACCTGGTGAAAAACTACAGGAAACGTTTGACCTCTGTAATTGCAAACAAAGGCTACTGTACCAAATATTAACATTGATTTTCTCAGGTGTTCAAATACTTATTTGCAGCTGTATCATACAAATAAATAGTTAAAAATCATACATTGTGATTTCTGGATTTTTTTAGATTATGTCTCTCACAGTGGACATGCACCTACGATGACAATTTTAGACCCCTCCATGATTTCTAAGTGGGAGAACTTGCAAAATAGCAGGGTGTTCAAATACTTGTTTTCCTCACTGTATATAAATAAAGGTGACTTGACTTGACTTGCAGTAATATCCTAATGATTTTTGGAATAAAAGAAAAAATTGACAATTTTGACCCATACAATCTTGGCTATTGCTGCAAACATACCCGTGCTTTTTGTGGTCCAGGGATTTGTATTTGTATTTTTTATTTTTTTGTCTCTAAAGACCAGGAAACATCCAAGGTAATGTTCTTTAACTTTAACAGTGCAATTTTATATAATGGCTACGTTTGTCAGGCTTTTCTCTACGCTCCATATTAAATAAATAAATAAATAAAATTTAATTAATTAATTTAAAAACAAACTCTTTCAAAATTAGGGACAGTGTATGTAAATTCAATATGATGTATTTTGAATTTTGCACTGCATTGTGTTTTAGGGTTATCAGATAACACATGAAAATTAACCATGATTTTATTACAAGAACCATTTAACCATGTTGGTAACACTTTACAATAAGGTGTCATTTATTAACATTATGTAATGTATTAACTAACATGAACAAACAATGCACAATGCATTTATTACAATATTTATTAATCTTTGTTAATGTTAGTTTATGAAAATACAGTTGTTCATTGTTTATTCATATTAGTTCACAGTGCATTAACTAACGTTAACAAACACAACTTGTGATTTTAATAATGCATTAGTAAATGCTGAAATTAACGTTAACTAAGATTAATAAATGCTGTAGAAGTATTGTTCATTCTTAGTTCATGTTTACTAATGTTGTTAACTAATGTACCTTATTGTAAAGTGTTACCACCATGTTTGTAGTTCAACTGCAGTTAAACAAATGACAATCAATCCGTCAAAATCAATCCATGGTTACTGCACTTTTACTATAGTAAAACCATTGTAAATTTGTAAGGTAAAATTAATGGATGATGTCCTGGCAGAAAAATAACAGTAAATTTTACTCTTTTTTTTTTCAGTATAGCCTAATCATATGCTACAGTTACACAAATATTCTTAAATGTAAAATTTACTTAAAATATGGCTTGATGAATGAAACCATAAAACATGTTTAATTCTAAGAGGACAATGGAACCCAGATAGCAAAATTTGTCTGGCCCACCTCTGGGCCACAACCTTGCTTCACTTCTGGCCCAGTTCTGGCTGGGTCCCCGGCCCAAAACTGGCACACACACTGAAAACAGACTCAAACAATTTCCTCCGGCCCAGATGTGGCCCACATCCTGTAAAATGACTCTTATTTATTGAAGTGGCCCAGATCTGGCCCGCATACTGTAGAGTGACTTCTATTATTTTATGTGGCCCAGGTCTGGCCCAGACACTTTAAGCCAGATCTGGCTGAGACTGCTTGGTCCCCGGGCCGAATGTGGCCCAGAAACTGCTAAATGTAATTCAGCAGTGAAACACAAATACAACCATTTAAAAACATTAAAAAGGCTTTAATTATAAAATTACCAAATACTTTAAATATATATGAACAAATGCACTACAGTATAAACATTCACACTTTTTAAACCACAAAGTAACAAGTAAATTATATTTACTGCATATATATATATATATATATATATATATATATATATATATATATATATATATATATATATATATATATATATATATATATATATATATAAATGAAGAGTTCATTTGCAGAAACAGATAACTTCGTTTTTAACTATTTTAAAAATCATGTTTTTCATTGTGCATTCCAATTAATCTCAATCAAACTGCATTCAGGTTATTTTGATTAGGTAAAGAATAACTAATAAATACTAGCTAACTAACACAATAAAACAAAAACATGACAACAAAAACATGATTTTTAAAAATATTTAAAAACGGAGATATCCGTTTTTGCAAATAAACTCTTCATATATAAAACATTTTGTGTCATAATTCAGTTCAGTTCTTATCAAATGGTGTCAGTGCAGACAAGTCAATAATATTGCTGAATATTAGGTGTCTTCATCTAAGCAAGACAAAATGCAACAGTGACAAGGAACCCAAACCCAAACAAGACCCGGCTCAGTCAGAAACAGTCTCGTCTGGCCAAACGAATGAACGTGATGTGATTATTCCAGGCTGCATCACAAGTCAGATTGTGGATTGATATCATTCAGAATATTTCATCCAACTTCTTCTGCATGAAGTAATATCACGTCAGCAGGTGAAGCTGGTAAAAGGGTCTGCAGAGGGCTTGTCTGGTTCTCGTAGTCTTTGCTGAGGATCTGTGCTGGGGCCATCAATGAGGTCTTCACAGGGATCTGTCATCTAGCTGACATGGTCTCCGCTGACAGTCAGGGATGTGTTGTGGTTGTTCCTGGGTGCAGGTCCACCACCTGGTCTGGATACCGACTGGATCAGCGGATTACTGTAACCCAGGGATAAGGGTGAGACAGTATATAAGCAACTAATATAAGCAATGATGTCATTCTTCTTAAAAATTAACATGTACATTAGATATTATAGGAAGTGTTGCTGCTTACCCTAATTGGTGCAGCATACAAATCCTTTAAGAGATTTGAATTATAGAAATGTGATAGTGTGTCATGTGTATGGAAGGTTAAAGAGATGGTCTTTTAAACTCACAGAGTGTGTCTGCCTCCTGAAGTCCACCCTTTTGATCAGCTGGAGCCACCTCTTCAGTCCCCTTGACCTCCATTTCAGCAGCATTAGCTTGAAGGTTTTTTCCAAATTGCAGCCTTGAAATATGTACAAATATATATTGTAAGGTAATTATTTAATCTTGAGCATTACAGCTTTTTACAATCATTAGGACCAGAGCCAGAATTCACACCTTATATGTTTGATGAATGTTCATGCAGCAGATCAGAATTTCTGTAAAAAAATAAAATAAATAAATGTCAGATTACATATATATAGTGTTCAGATTAAACTTTTAAATTTGTTTGCTCATAATAATCCCCACCACAGTAAAATAAGTATGATTTTAATCACATTACATGGCATATCTATGCTTCAAAAGTTTTCATTCACTCTAAAAACTGAACCTGCTCAAGTGCAGCAGACAGATTAGGCCTCCATTCAGGAACAAATGATGATGCACTTACATTATACAGCTTTCTCTTACGTATCTATAGTGTTTATCTCTGTCAGAGCTGCCCAAACGGCAGTGTTACCACAAAATAAATATTATTATTAAATTCAGATTGCACATATTGAATTATCTTAGCAGGTGTAATGCTACAACAGCGTGCTCAGTTTGATTCACAAACAAATGACTCATTTGAATGGTTAAGTGAATCGAATCAGAGAGTCACTCGTATGATGTTTATGGCGCCTCCAGCGCAGCTCGACTCCTATGATTCAATAGCAATCACTCGTTGAAAAAGACGAATCGAATGAATTCTAGCAAACAAAATAGAATTTAACTCATTAAAACTTAATTACCTTACATTATCGTGCACTGGATACAGCTCATCGGTTTTCATATTAAAAAATTGCATATTGTTTTCCTAAAGAGACCGCCTGACAGTTAGGCCTAACGTTACTCATCAACACTCAATATATCCAGGACTGAACGGTTTTTCTGACGCTATTATCATCGCAAACCTAACAGAAACCATCTAAAAACTATACTCTTCGTGGCATTTAAATATCAAACAACACTAGATTGATCATTAAATAACTTAACTTACCTTTTTGCAGCTTAAGTATTCCTCTTGAGAACTGTGTCCGCCGAAATCTCCTCAGGATTAACCGCCAAATCTCTCTCTCAGCGGCTTATCTTCATTCCAGCAGCGGCCGCCGGAGACAAAACCAGCTCGGGCCGAAGGTAGATACACGCAACTACACCGAGTGTGGACCTGCCGCACGTACAACAGCTTTCAGCCGAGATCGGCCCAGAGAGAAAAAGCCGTCTGTCAGCCAGAAGTGTTTTGTAGAGTCGGCGCGGCTCTGGCCCATTATCTTCTCACCGACGTCGTGACTGAGCCGACAGTGCCGCATTTCAGCCAGAATCGGCCCGAGTGTGCTTGCTATGTGGGAAGTTTCTGCTTTGAACATGTGGCAACTAAATATAGCCTATATGTGCTTCAAAGTAGCTAACACTGAGAGATATTAAGCAAAAGAAAGGTAATAACTTAATACTGATCTTCATTATGTTAACGTGCAGGGAAAAACAGAACTTCTTATGTTCGCGCTGCGCTGTTAACTGATCAGCGCCGCCCTGTCAGTTCTGTGGCGCTAGCAAACACGTCCTCCCTGCGCTGTCGAGTCTGTCGCGCCGCTCTGTCCATTGAGCCGCATCTATGACAGGTCAGCGCGGCGCAAATTCTTTTTCGACCCTCTTTTGGGTTCTTTTTGTAGTGTGTTTTGTGCATTTTTCCTATAGGATTTAACATCCCACCAATAGAATCTATCACATACCAGTATTATAGTTTCCATTAAAACCAATACAATTCCCATTATAACCATTACATTTTCTATTGTGTTTTGGGCAGGGTTCTATTGTTTTTTTCAGGAGGGTGGTTAGCTATAATAAATCAGGCGGCCGTGCCAAACATGTAGGCTAGTAGGTAGTTGTGAGTGTAGGTACGAAGTAAATTAATATTTATGAGACAAACTAATATTTCACCGGTAGGTTGCAGAATTTAAACCTACACAAAAAGAAATCTCTGTCTAGGCTCTGCCTCCCCAGATAGCAAACTGACATCGAATCAACGTAGAATCGATGTTTCTCATGGCGTCGAAACGACGTTGATCTCCGACGTAGATCCGGCATCAGTTTGCTCATCAGGGTAATGTTGATCCGACTTCAGGCGCTCCATTCAAATCTAACGGAAAATCGACGCAATTGGTTTGCTTCACTAACGTTGAAACGATGTTGATTTCAGTTGGTAAACCGACGTTATACAATAAACTTTTTCTGCTTCTTTTAAAAACCTCACATACTTCATAGATAAATTAGCCTGTATTATGTAATGATTTATTAATAATATATTAAACACATCACATTCAGTCATAATTTCTTTATTATTTATACAATACAGTTTATAAACCGTTACAAATGCATGATTAGCACAAACCATATAACATTTGCATTTACAATCAAACACACACAATGAGGTATTAAGTAAATTATAGGCAAATTTAAATAGTGTCAAGTTACAAATAAAAATTAAAAAAAATATATCATGTTATTTTATACCAAATGTGCTTGACTTATTTTCAGTGGGGCACAAAAGTAGATGTAAGGCAGAACATTAAGAGACTGACAGCCTCAGTCACCGTTCACTATCATTGATTCTTTTCTATAAAATAAAATTAATTAATGGTGACTAAGACTATGCCACTCTCTCCTTTTGTGTTCCACAAAATAAAGACATATGGGTGAGAAGGTGATTTATAAAGAATTCTTACCCTTGAAAATAGAAGACAGAGGTACATAGCAGATCTATCAGTTTCCCTTTGCAATTAAAACTTAAGTTCTTTGTAATGATCAGGGATGTGAATTTATCAGGTCAGGTTTGAAAAAGGTGATGAAGACGTAACCCACAATTGTAATATCAGTCATACACAAAGTTCATTTTTAATTGCTTTTTATACCTGTAATATCTCTCCATAATTACAGTTTCTTTAAAGTTGTGCAGCGTTTGGGGATGTAACATGGCTGACGAGACGTGAGACGTGCGGATCCATTAGCAAGCTTTTATTAGGCAGAGACGTGGTCGTACAGGCAGGGTCGATGATCGGCAAACAGTATCCAGTGGGCAAGGCAAAGAGATAATCCAGGGAACACGGGCTAGAATCCAATACGGGGTAAACAGTGTCCAGAGAGCAAGGCAAGGGTTAATCCAGGGAACACGGGTAGAACAAACACGGGGAAACCTATCAGGGGCTTGGTAGAGTTGCTACGGCTAGGGGAGCGGTAAATGCATACAATACTCAGCCACGTGGGAGAGAATGTCCAGGGTTGAAATAGTGTGTGTGATTAGTGTGTGCGTGGGATCAGGTGTGCGTGTGATTGATGCAATGAGTGATTGGTGACAGCTGTGATCAGTGTTGGATGATGGGAATTGGAGTCCATGTGATGTGTGGTGTGCAAGTCCATGTGGTGAGCGGGTGACCTCTAGTGGAGGGTGAATGGAAGTGCAGACTAGAATCATGACAGGGGGGTACTTTTTTAATTAATTTTTTATTATAACTTTTGTATATTTTCATATAAAATGGCAACATTTTATGTAAAATGTACATTTCTAATCTTTATTAATGGAAATAATTTGTCAAATATGCCCTCTGCTATTTAGTGGACGATTTCTGTCACATATAGGTCTATTTTAAACAAAAAAAACGATGTGAAAAAAGTGCTTTAAGTTTTTATCTAAATGTTGAAGCTTCTAAATTTTGCTTTTACTAGTCTATTATCTCAATCATAGCAGTTTAAGAAGTGACTCGCAGAACGTTTTAGCAGATTGACTCCTGTAATTCGGTAAATACGGTTGTCACTATTCCAATTGTGAATGGATTATGCAGAGCGTGCATTATAGTCGATAGCCAGTCAATATTCAGATTATATTTTTTTCTAAGCACATTTTACTAATTCCAAACCACAAATATACACACAGGAGGATTTGAAAGAAGTCAGGTATCTAAAATGAGTCAATACTACTTACTACTTACTACTCACACTTTCAAAAACTCTCTGGATCTACGCAAATCACGCAAATGATCTATTTTAGATTCAAAATTACAATTTTCACTTAAAGGTGATACGTTTGCATCCCTGAATATTCAGTTGTTTATGTCCCTTTTTATATGTGCATACAGTGCATGTCTATTGTGTCTAGAATTATTGTAGCAAAACTGAGCACCTGTGACCGTGGAATTTGTATTTGTAGAGAATATTTCAATACAATCATCAAGAAAATGTTTTAGGAGTTGCAAACTTGTATTTTGTTTCTTTCTCTCTCAAACCAACAAAACCTTCTCAAAATCTTCACTGCAGGTGCATAAATCCTATTCTACAAATCACAAATTACGAAATTCACAGGCTGTTATACCAGATTTATGCTATATTTCATTTTTCCAGAATTTAACTCTGGTATTTGTAGATAAGTTCATGTTGGAATGACCTGCCTATCTCAATTCAAGCAGCTTTAGCTTTGAGTCTTTAGTCATTTTCAAAAAACGTCTAAAGACACATCTTTTTCATCAACACCTGACCAATTAATGCTATCACTTACCTATTCTATTCAGTTCAATTCTATTCAGTTTGATCGAATTTCAAATTCTAATCAAGCGTGCAAGTGGGATCTCACATTCTGATATGTCATGTGAGATCTCACATAAAAGTTCTACTTTAAAGTTGTGGTCAGAATTATTGGCACCCTTAGTTAATATGATCGAAGAAGTCTGTAAAAATAATTCTGTACTGTTTAAAATGTCACAGATCTGCCTGGAAGAGGATGTGTGTCTATATTGTCTATATGCAAGGTGAGGAGGATGGTTTAAGTGGCCAAAGACTCTCCAAAGATCTCTTGTCAGGTGAGCTCCAAACTCACCAAGCATTATAGGAGAGACTCAGAGCTGTTATTGTGGCAAAAGGAGATTGCAAAAAGTACTGAATAAAAGGGTGCCATTAACTGCGGCCAATGTGTATTAGAGGGAAAAAAAATTACTCCTAATGAGCTTCCCCCCACCCACTTTTTGATCTTTTATTAAAAAGGATTGACAATGCAGATTTATTTTCACAGACTTCTTTGTTCATATTTACCAAGGGTGCCAATAGTTCTGACTATGACTGCATATATGCAAATGTGCAAAATATGATTTGAATCTCAGAATTTGAAATGATGTAACTGTTGTGTTGTGTTTGTTAGAGAGAAAGAATAAAAAAACATTTGGAAATGTATATATATATATATATATATATATATATATTTCATGCTCAGTCTTATTTTAAATAGGACAAGCAAGACTTAGATAAGTAATAAACTGTATTTCTAAATCAGTAAATCTGCAAATATTGTCTTAAATAAAGTCTGATGATGCAAATTGTAATTTGTGGTTTATATTATATTATATTATAGCAATATGTAGTTTAAATGCGGCCCGCTTGGCCTCTGAACTTGAGTACCCCTGCCTTAGAACATAATACCAATAATACTATGGTAGTAGTCAGCCATCTATGCAAAAGCAGAGGTCAGTGTGGTGTACTGTAGATACAGCTGTCCAGGCCAACATCTGATGTACTGATGTCTTCAACTGGGAATCCAGAAAACCTGCAATAAAAACAGTACAGTTCAATATCCATCATACATAACCAATATAACAGGACTGCCCAATCCTGTTCCTGGAGATCTACCCACCTGCAGAATTCAGATCTAACCCTCATCCAACACACCCGTCTGTAATTGTCAAACTGCTTTCATTGATGCGCTGTGAGGTAGATTTGTTGACAAGTTCCTCCCTAAAAGTACATTGATAAAACTGTTTTTTCATAGTGGATCATTTAATGAAGTCACTGTATTACTTTTTAAATGATCTCATTAATAACTTCGCTAAATAATATTAGCATTGCTAACAGGCGGGACCTTATGAGAAAGGCATGTAACAGCTTTTTAGGTTAGTTTACAGTCATTTACATTTGCATCATAAATACATACTCAGTCCCAAAGTGCTCCTTAGTAAATGTGGTAAAAAGATTTCCAAACTGATTAACAATTAGTATAAAAAAAATGAATAGAATAGAATAGAGAAAAGGGAGAAACACAGCTAAACCCTCCATCTAAATCTTCTCAAACAAGTCAAAGGAGTATTAGTTCCTGTTCAAAAGTTATAGTACACAGGACAAAGAAATGAGACATACAATCACCTCCTAACATTTTGCATTATTTGGCAGAGCTTTGCTTAATAAATGTGACCTGTGCTGGCAAAATTAGTCACACGAAAATTAATGCACACGAGCTACTTTCGAGTTACAGGCAAAAGAAGTGAAAGATGTTGATTTTGGTCGAATTTGAGTTTTTCACAAAAATGAGTTCATTAAGCCCTCTTCTAGCGATCCCAGTGCTCTAAATAGAATTTAAACATCTAAATATATCTTTATTTGCATGTTTTCTGAAAGGAGTACCTTTTCTCCGCTCGCATCTCGTGCTGACTGTCATCCGACGCGAGCGCATAACGGCACTTCTGACGGTGTGCGATCCCGATAAATATACACACATACACGGAATTACAGTATTTAAGTATTCATGCAAAAATAATCTGTTATGTCTTAAGTGAACGTTTGGGGTAATGTTGGGTAAAAACATCAGATGTGTGACATTATATCCGTGCAGTACAGTAGGTCTAATATATAGGCCGTCTGTCTCAATGCTAATCTAATAATAAAAGAAAAGAGGGAATCACTCGCTGCTTTTGATTGAACTGCTTTTGTAATCAATTCATTCATAATGAACACACTAATGTGATTTTTACATTTGATTATTTGTTTTACTTACTTGAATGCTTTTGTTTAGATGTAAAATGAAAAAAGTAATACATTACTTGTTTCTTTCCTGTATATATATCTTTTTTTTTTTTTTTTTGCATTGTTTCATATTAATAACAACAAAGATAAAATGAAAAAAAGCTATATTGTGATTATTAATCTAGTAATGATTATTAAGAAAAGAATTGGGAGGAAATAATTAATGTTGGTTGCTTTGGAACCTTCAGAAAACTTTAAATCAGTTTTTCTCAAAATGGTGTTTGCTGACTTTATCGATTCAAACGGGTGTAGCGCAGTCATTTTTAGTCAGATTCTAACAACTCATATATAATTTTGAAGGTCTTTTATTGGAGAACGTACTTCAAAACAGTGAAAAAGTGACAATTATTTGAAAATTTGCTCATTTTGCCAGCACAGGTCACAAATGGTGAAATCTCGATACAAGTAATTCAGAGAACAGGTAAACCTTGTTCATTTACATTTATTACCATCACTGTAACAATACAAAGCTGGTTGAAAATCTGCAAACTTACCTTTTAGGGCAATGATTACAATATAAAGATTATTTGGCAGCTTTGTATGTTCATCTAGTTGCCATCATCTGAAGTCTTTGTGAGTGTTGGCATCTTCTGAAGTCTTCACACACGAGGCTGGATCCAAACTGGAACTGGTGTAATCTCTAGTAACCTTGGGATGGACATCCCGAGATATAAACAGGAAAGCAAAAGGAGAAAGATTAGAATAGCTGCTGTTCATATTATTTCAGACAAAATATTATTTATTTAATCAAATATAACTGAATTGCAACGTTATGAGATGTTTTGTGTGAATGTTAAAATGTAATTGATCTGCTGTGATCAAAGTTGAATTTTCAGCATCATTACTCCAGTCTTCCGTGTCACATGATCCTTCAGAAATCATTCTAATATGAATGATTCCGGTGAGCTTCGGACGGACAAAAGATGACCTCTTGTGATTGCCTCTCCTGCGTAGAGCCAATCGAACCCTCTGATGGCCACGAATCGTGCATCTTCTGCCTGGGTCGCGCCCACGCAGAGGCGGCGCTTGGGGGGTCGGACTGCCCCCACTGCGGAGATATGAGTCTCCAGACTCTCAGGCTCCGTGTGGCCATCGGCCAAGGCGATGAACTCGCCCATCTAGCTCTGCCGCGTGCTCTTGCTCTGCAGCCTCTTTTGAGCCAAGGAGTAAGGTACCGCGAGTTACTGATGCGGATCTGTCCTCAGTGCCCATGCGCTCCTCACCCCCCTGCTGCAGGTCCCCTTCCAGTGCGCTTCATGGCCGCTAATCTCCGCCCCTCCCCCAGCGCGCAAGATGTGGTGTCTTTCGGAGCCACGGAGGAGGATGAGGATGATGCCATCTCGGTGGCAGCGTCTGCGAGAGAGGAGTGGTCCAACAGCCCACTGGATTACGCTGCGCCCATCAGTGACGCTGGGGACCTCCATCAGAGTGATGTTGAGCTCCTCCGCATCCTGACCAAGGCAGTTGATGAGCTCGGTCTGGAGTGGGCACCTCCTACCGAGCCGGCCAGAAGCCGTCTGGACGAGTGGTTCCTCCAGTCGGATCGCGGCCAAAAGGACACCCCGCAGAGGCCCGGCCCCTTTTTCCCGGAGGTGCACGACGAGATAGCGAAGTCGTGGAACGCGCCGCTCACTAGTCGAGTGCACAATCCGGGATCCTCCCTTCTGTCGTCTGTGGACGGCGCTGACCGAGCGGGGTATGTTAAACTCCCCCTGTGGAGGAAGCCGTCGCTGCCCACCTCTGTCCTGCAGCCGTGGCAAACTGGAGGGTGCGAAACAACGCGTCTCTCCCATCTAAACCTTGCCGAGCCACCGCAAACTTCGCTGGCAAGGCTTTTTTAGCGGCGGGCCAGGCAGCTTCAACACTGCATGTGATGGCGATACTTCAGGTGTATCAGGCCAAGCTCCTTCAGTCCCTGGATGAAGGTGGCCCGGACCCTGAAGTCTTCAAAGAGCTCAGACGCGCCACAGATCTGGCCCTCAGAGCGACGAAGGTGACAGCTCGAGCGATCAGCCGCAATATGGGTAATCTTGTGGTGCTGGATCGTCACCTGTGGCTGACTCTGACCGAGTTGAAAGACTCAGAGAAGACGGCTCTTCTGGACACTCCCGTGAATCCCTCAGGTCTCTTTGGAGCGGCGGTAGAGACGTTCATGGAGTGCTTCGTTGAAGCGCAGAAGCAGTCGAAGGCCATTAGCCACTTCTTACCAAAGCGCGCTGGCGCGAACACTCCTGCGCGTTCCCGCTCCTCCTCAGTGCAGCACGCGGGAAGACCGTTCGCCCCTCCTACTGCTGTTCGACGCGAGCATGAGCCGGCGGTGAGACCAAGACAGCCGTGGCCGAAGCGCTGCCAGGGCTCGAAGGGCCAGAAACCCCGCCCTGACAGAGACGGCAGGCCACCGGCTCCGGGATCAAAGCCGCGTTCCTGATGCTGTCTCTCGGAGGAGGAAAGCTGCACTCAGCGCCGAAGACGAGCCACTGAGAAAGTCTGCTCGCTCCGCTGGGTGTGTTCACCACGCCCCCCTGCCTGTTGCGGGCGGCAAGAACGATTGTCATGTTTGTGTTTTGACTGTTCCACAGTGCAGTGCAATAAAGTACAAAAAAATACAAAAATCACCTCAATATCAGGGCAATTTTCCTCCTCTCACTCCCCTCTCCCACATTACTCACTCTCACACTCGTGTGGTATTAAACTCCCCGCCCCCCAACGGCGAGTTATCCCTCACGGTGTGCAGTCCGCCTTGCCCGCTGTCACAGTTCACAGAAGCGTGGCAGGGACTGCCAGGGGTATCAGAGTGGGTTATGAAATCAATAAAGAACGGCTACACGCTTCAGTTCTTTCGCAGACCGCCCCGTTTCAACGGTGTGTTAATGTCCACTGTGCGGGAGCAGAATGTCTCAGTTCTGCGAGAGGAAATACACAAACTTCTCGCAAAGCGCGCAGTAGAGGCAGTGCCTCTCACAGACCGCGAGAGCGGCTTCTACAGTCGTTATTTTCTGGTGCCAAAGAAAGACGGCGGACTCCGCCCAATCTTGGACCTGAGGCCGCTGAATCGCGCGCTTTCAAAGCGCTCGTTCAAAATGATTACGCTGAGACAAATCCTCTCACATATCAGACTGGGTCTGAGTGGATTTAAAGGATGCTTATTTTCACATTCAGGTAGCCCCCCGCCACAGGCGCTTCTTGAGATTTGCATTCGAAGGGATAGCGTACCAATTCACGGTCCTGCCCTTCGGCTTATGTCTGGCCCCTCGTACGTTTACGAAATGCATGGATGCTGCTCTCTCTCCTCTGAAGCAGAGCGGAATGCGCATCCTGAACTATCTCGACGACTGGCTAGTGTTAGCCCAATCAGAGAGCGCGCTGCTCAGCGACAAACTCAGACTCCTCGCTCATGTTCAGAGTTTAGGACTGACTGTAAATATGCAAAAGAGCATGCTGATACCGAGCCAGAAAATCTCCTTTTTAGGAGCGGAGCTGGACTCAATCAATATGCGAGCGCGTCTGTCGGAGGAGCGCTCACAAAAACTGATCAGTTCTCTCGCAGTCTTCAAATTAGGGCGTTCTCCCCCGCTGAAATGCTTTCAGAGGACCCTCGGCCAGATGGCTGCTGCCTCAACAGTGTGCAATCAAGGGCTCCTACAAATGCGCCCGCTTCAGCTCTGGTTAAAGAGCCGGGTGCCACAGAATGCATGGCGCACGGGCACCTTGCGCATCAAAGTGACGCGCAACTGTTTGCATACACTGAACCCTTGGCGCGATATGACTCTGTATCGCCGGGGTGTTCGTATTGGTCAAGTGATCAGGAGAAAGAATGTTACGACAGATGCATCGAGTACAGGCTGGGGAGCCGTATGCGATGGCAGACCAGCCTTCGGGACGTGGTCGGAAACGGAGAAGTCATGGCACATAAACTGTCTGGAGCTCCGTGCTGTTCACCTAGCGCTCGAGTGCTTTCTTCCAGACATTCTTCAATGTCACGTTCTCATCAGGACGGACAGCATGACAGAGACAGCATGCTGCAACTGGCGAGAGACCTCCTCTCCATCCGGGCAGTACATGTCCCAGGACGCCTGAACTATGGCGCGGATTTACTGTCGAGGGGCGGGATAATCCACGGGGAGTGGATATTACACCCTCTGACAGTCAATATGATTTGGAGTGTATTCGGCAGGGCGGAGGTGGATCTCTTCGCATCAGCGGAGAACACTCACTGCCTGCTGTTTTATTCACTGACACACTCTCCTCTGGGAGTGGATGCACTAGCTCACAGCTGGCCGAAAGTACGCAATTATGCCTTTCCTCCAGTGAAACTTCTGCCTCACGTGCTTTGCAAAATCAGAGAGGAAAAGGAATCGGTTCTGTTAGTGGCACCGAAATGGCCCAATCAGCCGTGGTTCCCAGAACTGGTGGAGATGCTGGTAGCCCCCACATGGATTATCCCACTGAAGAGAGACCTCCTCTCTCAAGCACAAGGAACGATTTGGCACCCAAATCCAGAGTCATGGAGCCTTCATGTCTGGCCGCTCGACGGAGCTTGTCAGTAACAGACGCACTTCCTCAGCGGGTGTTGAACACTATCTCTGAGGCTAGGGCTCCTTCCACGAGACGTCTTTACGTACATAAATGGAGAGTTTTTTCAAGTTGGTGCGTATCGCGGGGCGAAGACCCGATCAGCTGTCCAATACCAATAATCCTTGCCTTCCTTCAAGAACGATTTGATAGTGGTCGTATGCCATCCACATTGAAAGTGTATGTGGCCGCTATAACAGCCTTTCACGCGCACGTCGAAAATCGCCCGATCGGCAGAAATGACCTGATCATACGATTTTTAAAAGGAGCAAGAAGGCTGAACCCTCCTCGCCCTTCTACTCTACCCACTTGGGACTTGGCGCTTGTGCTTGACGCTCTCACGGGACCCCCGTTCGAGCCCATACAATCAGCGAGCCTAGAAAAGCTTATGTGCCTAAAGTCCTTTCGACTCCATTTAAAGCGCAGGTCATAACACTATCTGCTTTCCGCCCCGAAACACCGGCCGGGACGGAGCCGCTTAATACACTGCTGTGCCCTGTATGCGCGGTGTGTACTTATATCGAGCGCTCTAGACAGTTCAGACTCTCGGAGCAGCTATTTGTATGTTTTGGTGGACGTACAAAAGGATTGCCTGTGTCCAAGCAAAGGCTGTCACACTGGATCGTCGACGCAATTGCTTTGGCTTACAGCTCTAAGAGTGTGGAATGTCCTATAGGGGTTCGGGCCCACTCAACACGCGGACTCGCGTCCTCGTGGGCCTGGGCAAATGGCATGTCTATTCAGGACATTTGCATGGCGGCAGGCTGGTCGTCACCCAGCACTTTTGCGAGGTTTTATAACCTAGATGTGTCATCGCTTGCCTCGCATGTGCTGTCAGTGCACGCACCTACTCAACCTCAGCTATGATCTGAGATGTGTATCAGAGTGGTTTCGACTAGGTCGTATACAACCTGTATTAATGCACCACCAATTCAATGCTGTCCCCGTCAGTTATCACAGTGTTATGGTATGGTTCACCACGTCTTTTAGGACTTGGTCACCATCATACCGATACGGCAGTACATCATAACATGATTTCATTCAAATTAAAACAATTACAATTAATATATATGTGAAAGCGCCGAAGCCGCCGCCATTTCACTTTCTCTGTTTCACCGGAGTTAACTCCGCCCCTGGTGTGACGCGGCATCGTCTTGCTGCCGCGCCCCCCTGACTTTTACATGGTTTTGACTAGGTCCTGTAGACCTGAGCTGTGTTTACGAAGAGCGCCAATATCATTGTCGCTCTCATTACGGCTCTGGATGTGAAACTTGACATACTTGTCGAACCAGGCTCCATCGCTGTGACACGGCGGGATTTTATACGTTCCCATAGCAATAGTGACCGAATTGAAGCGGAACGCTCTCGGTTACTAACGTATCCTCGGTTCCCCGAAATGAGGGAACGAGACATTGCTGTTATTGCCGTGTCACAGAGCTCAGGATCTTAGAATGCCAAGTTGCTTCAGTCAAAGATTCTGAATGGATGACGTACAAGCACTGCCTTATATATAGAGTGGGATCCCGCTCATATTTCGCGCACTTGAACATCATTGGCCAGTTTTACTGGCGTGATTCAATAAGCCTTCAGTAGTATTCGAGGAAAAGGTATTTCCCATATCAATGTCTCGTTCCCTCATTTCGGGGAACCGAGGTTACGTTAGTAACCGAGAGCGTTTTTCGTTTTGTTTGAACAACATGCTTTCTTTATCAACAGTTATCATAAATGTTAAGGTTCAGTGGCATTAACTGTTGTATTCTGTAACAATGCTTTAGAATGTTGGGCAAGTTAAGACATTTATTTCAATTGTTTTTATGTCTAATCTCTAAACAAATTACAGCTCATCCATTTACATCATCCTTCTCTTAAAATGCACTGGTGTTAATGTAATGTTATACTTATATTAGTCCAATAAGTAGGCCTAGTTTTTCTAGTTGTTATTATTTGCCTTTTCTGCTGTAGAAATATTTTACTTTCCTAACCTCATTAGTAACAGCCATTTTTTGTGCCAACATGTTTACTAAATTACATAATGGGTTAGGTTTGCTTCATGAGTAATTTCAAATGGAACTGTAGCCTACATTTTATCCCATATATAGGAATTTGTGGTTGAAAAATTATTGAAAAAGACTTGAAAAAAAGAGTCTGTAAGAGATGTTCCTTGATGGCAAGCTCTGTGCATTGAACAAAAATCAAGAAGAAAAATAAAAAGCGAGCTCAAATTTGTTTAATTCAAATATGGGTGCCATTCCAAAGGTAAGTGCAAGTTGTAATAGAACAGAGACAATAGAAAATTTGTTTATTTTGTGTTTATTTTTGCACATAAAAACCACTTTCACGTTTGGCTTGTTTACACATTCCATGTGGTACCAGCCATAGCAACCGTCACATTGAATCTGAAAAAGATAGTAAAATCAATATGAAAATGTAAACTAGCAAAGTTAGAAAAAAAACAAAAAAAAAAAACTATATAAACAACACATTAAAATACCCAAGAGTCAGTGTCATCCTGAGTGTTAGGATATTTGTCCCCACATGACAAGCATAGACAGGTTTTCTGTGGAAACAAAGGCATTAAGGTATTGGTGTAATGATGCACATCACCACATCTTATTGGATGTTGAATGTTTCACAAATTGAATGTATCACACACATATGTAACCAATTATTTCTTCGCCAGAACTGTGTACAACAGTAAATGCAAATCGCCAGGTGTGGTGTGTCAACAACATAAATAAAAATAGTGTCATTTAAAAGAAGAGGATAAAGCCATGTTTATAAAAAATATAAATTTCTTTAATAGTAAGACAAAAGTGGCATTTTATTTATATTTATCTGTAAAAATGTCAGTAAAAATGTTTTTCGAGAAAAATCATGGGATAAAGGACCAAATTACTACATCAAGACTAATAAAATACTTATTCAAATAAGTGTACATTTCCTTAATTTTTGTGATATACCTTTTTCTGTACCTTGTTGACCAGTATTGTTTTCGTGTTCAATTATTTACAAAAACATAAGAATGATTACATAATTTAAAGGCTATTTTTAGACACAGACAACATTGGGAGACAGAATAAAAACACAAGAATATATTTGTAAATATTTATTTAAACACTGAAAACACTTAATAAGTAATCTTGGAGAAATATGCTTTTTTTTGTAGTTGTATTTCAACACTACCTAAATAGTGATCAGTTCTGATATAGGATGAAGGTAAACAGAGTAGGCTACTAAGAAACACGTTACAGAAACAATTAATTATTTACAAAATGTGAACAATCATATGAGTAGTTGAAGCTTAACTTCCTTCAATTTTACTACCTGCTTGAAATAATCCGTAAAACAAAACGCGATCTGAGGTGCTCACGCTAATAATTTCAGTTCCATTCTTCCGGTTTTGGATGGCCCCACCCACGGCGTTATCCTGATGAATATTCACGTAAGCGCCACCCAGTGGAACCAAATATTTCAGGAACTGAATATATTGTAACACCGGAAAGAGAATTGATTAGTTCATCTCTCAAGTCTTCGGGTTTGAGTCGTCCGTTCATCACATGACAGCCTCATAAGCTAAACCTATGCAGTCTGAGGGAAAAAGACTTAAACTAAAGAGTTGGTTATTATTATTATTATTATTACATTTGTTACCACATTCAGTGTTATGGAAAAGAACCATCATGAAAGAAATTCACACATTTATAAACTGCTATAAGCTACAATTTGAGACCAGAAACGCATCACCTAACTGTAAGAGTAAATAATAATAATAATAATAATAATAATAACAACTATGCATCCGTTTGTAAGGAAGGACAGTCTGTAAATTACCGTATATTACCTTGCAACCATCCTTACAACCATCCATTTGTAAGGAAGGTTGTAAATTACCTTATTGACCCGAATATAAGACAATGTTTTTTTTCTTGGAAATACATCTGAAAAAACGTGGTCGTGTTATATTCAGGGTTTAGACTTTGACATGTCAATAATACACCCACAACAATAGGTGGCGCCAAAAATGCATAAAACGAGTGTGCAATTAAATATTTATTATATATGTAATATGTGCTGTAAAGATCGCGAGTGAAAACAAAAGAAAAAGAAAAGCTTACAGCGGCATGAGTCTTGACTGTCACATTAGCCTGATGGGACCAAACTTCCACTGTGAGTCATTTTAAAACATAAGACAGTACCCAGATTTGAAGACTACAATAAGATTTCACTTCTACTGTTAATACAATTTTTTGGTAGGCTACTATGAGATGGATAGCCTAAATGGTATATAATTCAGATGGGCTACCTGTTATTTTTATGGTATATAAAAAAAGTGTATATCTTTCAAAGTCATTGTTGGTACATTTTACCAGTAGGGCTATTTACCATATTTTCAAAACAAAAATTAAAATAGGACAAATATGCAATATGAAAATAATTTAAGAAAAAAAAAAAAAAACAAGATTTGGTTTTCAAATAGCCTTTTTCCAAAAGGTACATCTGGAAAAAGGGGGCCGGCAATACGGTAATTATATTCGGGTCAATACGGTAATTAATTTATCTATCCAATGCTGTGATGTCACGTGACAAAAGAACGAACGACTCGAAAGACTCAAGAGATGAACTAATCAATTCTCTTTCCGGCTCAGACTGCATTGGTTAAGTTTATGGGGCTGTCACGTGATGAACAAACAACTCAAACCCAAAGACTCAAGAGATGAATTAATCAATTCTCTTTCCGGCTCAGACTGCATTGGCTAAGTTTATGGGGCTCTCACATGATGAACGAACAACTCAAACCCGAAGACTCGAGATGAACTAATACTAACAAAATACTAATCCAATTCAGCTGAACACACTTTCCTGTTAATCACAACAAATGGCCAAGCAAGCGCCCGATACTGACAAGGGACGCCATACAGTATGAGACCAAACGCGATTTCAGCACGTCTCCACACAGTAAACAAAAAAAGCGTTTACTAGCAACGACAACTGCGCTAAACACTAATGAGACAAGTAAATACACTTACGAGCTGATTATAACTTCCGCTGATAGACTGCTTCTCTCAAAGAGTATTACTTTACATTGTCTTCTGCTGGCGCTTGAACACACTTTCCTGTTTATCAGAACAAATGGCCAAGCAAGTGCCTGCTACTGACAAGGGACGCGATACAGTACAATTTTATCAATTTTTATATTTTATTTTTTATTTGTAACTTTGTAGCACTTTGGGTATTAGAAAAGCACATTATTAATAAAATGTATTTCTACTACTACTACTACTACTACTATCTATGTTTAAATTTACAGACTGAAACAGCAGGAAAGTAGTTGCAAAAAGTCTGTTGTGATTTAATCCCTTTTCCCTGGGTGCTCCAGCAGGGCTTTTAATCTCTGCCTGTGCTTCCTTTTGTTAACCTGTTGCAGTCACAGCACAAGTAGAGACTGTCCTTCAGTAAGTCTCTATCAAGCACTTACTGAAATGTCATCAACCCCACCCCCCCGGCGGAATGTTTCAATCATCCACATCCTCTCTCGCTCTGGTTCTGGTGTTTTGGTGCTCCTTTCCAGAGCTACCCCATTCCCTGAAGGGCAAAACAACATCTGGTGCAAGGGCAAAGGTACACAGGACAGCGCGGCTCCTGCTGACCCCTTGCCTGTCTGATCAGGGGCCAGAAGAGACCCCTGGAGTGTGGCTGTACCCTTGAGTCTGTGGCTGAAAGCCCCTGTGCTTGAGCTTTGGTAGATTAGCAGCACTGTTCCCCACTGTAGAGCTTTTGTGCAGCAGCACCCAGGCGAGGCCAAGCTGTCCGAGGCCACAGGGATGCACTAATTCCACCGCAGGTCAGCGGCTCTGCATTTTCAAGCAGCTCCTGAAAGGTCACTTCCGCTGAGGCGGAGCTAGAAGACTAGATGATTTGTGTCCCAAAGTTGGCTCACAGATTGAATCAAAGGCTACGATGATATGAACAGGGATTGCTAAAGGCTTTATCTTTTATTTGCGCTATACTTCTTCTGAGAGGAAGACATATTTTTACATATTTAATTTATTTATTTTTTTTACATATTTAGGATTACATTTTTTTTTTTTTTTAGATTTGTAACATTTAATAATAATAATTTTAAAAAACAATCATGGCCGACAAAATATTAATTATATTTAAATTTGCTGATTTGCTCATCACTGATTTTATTTGCACTCAATCTTGTGAATTCAGCTGGTATACTATACAGAATATACTATACAATACTACACTACACAAAGAGCTATGGTATATCAAAACAGAAAAAAAATTAAAATAAACTTTTTGTTAGGAAAAAAGCAACTTTGCTATCTCAATATGTTGCCTCAAATATGAAGGGGAACTTTTGAAGCCAGAAATTTCCCTTATGAAAGTTATAACAGAAGCTGAAACATGCATGTTTGATGCACAAAAGCAAACATCAATGGTTTTCACACATCAGTCACACGCTTGAGTTTCCATTTATCATATCTAATGTGCGTAAGATGGAAGAAAATAAACTGCAAAAATTTTATGAGTACTTTTAAGTTAAGTTAAAATAAAATTTTAAGGACTAAAGAATACAGAATACGAAATAAAGATTTTTTCTTCAGAAATGCAGTCAAGTAAAAGGACAAGTAGTCAGTTTAAACTGTACTTCAGTAATACACAAATCCCTCAAAGTAATACTTAAGTGCAGTAATAAAGTAACATTAATTAGTAAAATTAAGTATTTTACACCTCTGCATGTGATAAAAATCCATGTTCAGCTCCATATGATTTAATATCAGTTCCATGTGATAATAATTAAATCTAATATATGATTAAAATGACATTCAGTCATTCGGTCCAGTGACATTTTGCTGACTCCAAAAGTGTTTAGTATGAATTGCGTAAACCCAATTCTTAACATGTTTCAAACGAGATGATGAGTTTGAATTTGAGTTAAAGAATCCTGTTCTATGAGTAACATTAAAAATATCTATAGTTGCAACACGACCACCACAAACAATCAGACGGGACTTGTGCTTATAACAGTAGCCTGGTGAAGACTCATTTAGACCAGTATAGTAATTTGGTTTAAGCCAGGTTCCAGTAACTATTGTCAAAGAACTATTGTCTGTGATCATTTTCTTTACAATAACTGCCTTGTGTGCGAGTGATCTAATGTTTAAGGGCTCAAGCTTTAAAATTTGTTTTGACAATTGATTGATTTGGCTTTGGTGCATAGCTTTCTGGAGAGGTTGTCTGACAGGAGGTCTGTTCCAGGGTGCAGGCCATTAGCACAGAAAAGCCTAGATCTAAGAAAAGATTCCAATTCTTGAAAAAGTACAGTTTCTGTTCATTACACCATTCATTTAGAACAAATAATCTACTGTACCTTTCATTTCTTCATCAGCTATAACCAGGGGCGGACTGGGACAAAAATTCAGGCCAGGAAATCTCATACTTATCCAGGCCATCTCATACACCCATAACAAATTCTGAAACATGGACAACCCTATTTTTTGTAGGGCCATCACATAAAAAAGGTTTAAATCTTTAGGCTGGGGCCATGCAAAATAATTAAAAGTTCTCTCCTAAACTTCACCTTCACTTCCATTTTCCTTTTCAGTCTCTTTGTTTTGCCCTGATGTCTCTCACATTTAATACACAAAACTGTACTATTGCCTAAATGTCAAAATTAGTACAATAATAACTACATCATTACACTCTATCTTTATACAAAATTCCTAATACTTCCTTTACAAAAATTAAACATGATTTTATTATAGTAAAAGTACAGTACCATGTTTTTTGTTTTTTGTTTTTTTGGCAAATGGAATACCATTTGCATTTAGTTTTACTACAAATTCCAAGGTTAAACTATGCTTAGTGTAGAAAAATCATGGTTAATTTGTAGTTACCATGGTTTAACAATAGTAACCATTGTCTTTGGATTTATAGTAAAATGCTCTGGTTATTTACGTAACAGCGGTTCCCTGAGATAAGGGAACGAGCATTGTGTTTGAATGCATATGGGAAAAACTCCAGTTTTACTCTGGACTGAAGCCTGATTTGTTCACGTTTGTGTAGCTGCACAAACTAATGGCGCTTTATCCCACCAGAAAAGACAGAGCCGACCTCTATATAAGTCGGCTCAGAGTGCCATTTCATCAGAATCATTCGCGACAGTCATCAATTCACGTCCAGCTTATAGCATGGCGAGTGACCCAATGCTAATTCCCTTATGTCAGGGAACTGTGGTTACGTAAGTAACCAGAGTGTTCCCTATCGAATGGTCTCTCCCATTGCATTTGAATGCATATGGGGAAAGCATCCATTCACTCCGTGCTATGAACAGATACAGAACTGCCTGTTCTACGACCCCAGTCTTTGTGCACTCAGATAAGGACTCCTAAGAACATGAGCTAAAGCTAATAGTTTGAGAACCACAAATATGACCAGCTTCACCCAAAGGGGAGAAGAATGGCAATTATCAGAAAGAATCCGTGCCTGCAGGGCAGGGACATCCAAATTGTAAAATCTGCCAAATTTGGGTGGTGACAACCAGCCGGCATTCAAAAGCGATATAATTTTTAAAAAACTTTTTTTTTTTTAACTGATCAGGGCTACATGGGCTTCCTTTATGTGGAGTTGATTATACCTGATGTAGCTTTTAAAAGCCTCTGATGACCATCAATCAGGGGCCTGTATCTAATTCTGTGAGAGGCCTTTTTTAAGCTGCTGTAGTTGCTGCCCCAATGCGTAATGAGTGGCTGGAAATCTTTTCTGCGGGTAAGCCTGATTGAGCGAGGATTAGTTTTAAGTGTTTTTGGAACCAAAAACTTGTAACGGGGTGGTTAGAGTCGTCGATGAAGAGAGGGTCCAGTGCGGATTTAGCTTGAGCGTTCCTGAGTTGAAAATAAGAAAAGAGAGCCTGATAAGGCTGAATTGGAGATGGGAGGTTAAAAATGTATATGTAGTGGCCTTTTCTTTCTTGATCTGTCTTACTTTGTTTAATGAAATAAGCTATAGTTTTGCTATCAAGTATGGATAAATCATAGATGGTCGGATGGAGTTTGGGGTTGAATTTAGAGGTTATTTACATTTCTTAGCATCTCAGAAAACCGAAGAAAGACAATTAAAACATGGCGTCGAGGGTACGAGCGGTATGGATTGAATGGTACCCTGTGCAGATGTAACGGAGCCGACAAGACGTGAGACATGCGGATCCAAATGCAAGCTTTTATTTACAGGCATGGTCATAAATACAGGCAGCGTCGAGCAATGGCAAACAGGTATGGCAGGGACAATACAAAGAGTAATCCTAGGGCAGGCAAAAGTCAGTCGACAGCGAACAGTATCCAAAGGGGCTAGGCAGAGAGATAATCCAGGTACACAAGCTATAATCCAGACAAGGGAATAAACAGAGTCCGAAAAGGGAGACAGGGGTAAATACTGGGAACACAGACTAGAAAACAACAAAAGTTCCGTATCGCAGCTAACACTAGGGGAGTGAAAAACGCAGGACAATACAGGAACTGAACAGAAACACGGAATGGCACAGAAAGGGTTAATCCAGGAAACACGGGTAGAAATAAACACAGGAGAACAGGTAATGCAAGACTAGGATTACTAACAAGGGCTCTGTAGAGTAGCTACGGCTAGGGGAGCGGTAAACGCATACAATACTCGGCAATGAGGGAAACAAAGTCCAGGGTTTAAATAAGGTGTGTGATCAGTGTGTGCGTGGGATCAGGTGTGCGTGTGATTAGTGCAATCAGCCGTGTGTACAATCAGTGCAATGAATGATGGGAAATTGAGTCCAGTGTTATGTATGGTGTGAGTCAATGTGGTGAGCGAGTGACCTCTGGTGGAGGGTGAATGGAAGTGCAGACCAGATTCGTGACAGCAGAGATTTTGGATGCATTTTGTAAGGATGTCCAGAGTTATAGGTTGTCTGGAATCCGGGCTTGATGGTTGAGAGCGCTGAATTCCTTAGATTAGAAGAGAAGTTTGAGAATTATTTATTTTGGGGGAGCCGTAGATTAGTTTGTGAAAAAATTTAACGCTACTTAAGTAACTTTTAATAGACCCGGCTTGGAGGTTCTTAACGGAATTGAGGTAGGAAATAAATGAAGTAATTGCGAGGAGAGAAAAATCGGGGAATGGCAGGTTATTGGAGAGGTGTAATGCTTTGAAACATCACCAAGCTGTTAGATATAAATAGATAGTTCTGGGTGAAACTGCTTGGAGGATAGAATCGAGTGATGCATCGAGGAGAGGTTTTAAGGGATGAGTTATGGGAATGTGAGTTGCGAATAGTGAGGTACTGGGGTTGGCGATGGGTCCGCATCCGGAGCCAGCGCTCTGATTTTCTGTCAGAATGACGTAGATCTGCACTGTTGAAAATTGCTGTTAATTTACGGCAGAATTTCAATAGTATAATCCTGTTATCTTCAAAAGCAGTACATTACTGTTTTTTGTGTTTTTGTGAAATGACGTAGACACATGTTGCAAATTAGCTTAAAAGGCAATTGTATATAAATAATTACAATTAATTATGTATGCTATCAACTGATCTGTTCGTCCAGTGACCATTCAGTGTAAGTTCACATCAACTATAAGAAAGGATATTTTCGTGGCCACAGAAAATACTTTCCTAAGTATTAATGCATTAGAGCATGTAGTAAGGATCGAAAATCGTAAAGGGACATTAATTTGCAAGGCAGAACCAGAAACTCATGTAATTTGTGCACACAATCTTTATTAACGAAACACTAACACACATAATATAACTTATCTAAACAAACAAACAAACATACGTACACTCACGCGTATATACAAAAGGGGAGCTAAAGTGGATGAATGAAGCCATTAGAGAAAACAGAATGCAGTTATGGAAAGAGTCAGTTAACCACCTGAATAAAACCATCGGCGCCGTTTATAACGGGGTCTATAACTTGTACTAAACCTCTGTTTAGTTTAGTTAGATGTACCATACTTGCACTTCCATGGCTGTTGGCGTGTGTCTGGAATGCAGTCTCGGATGAAAAGTCTTGATGGTTTCAAGGTTTTGTACTCGCGATCACGTTCTTGCGGGTTGAAGAGTGATGAATTCTGAAGAGGTTATTCTGGCTCTGAGGTCTGAGGAGCTTTGGTTGAATGGAAAGTCAAGGCCGCAAGGCCTGGCGCAAGACTTAAAGGTCCAGAAGAGTTCTAGCTCACATCCTTCTAGGATCTAACAGAACCACAGACTGAGATATGTTGGGCACGCTGGTACTGGCTCAGGCTCTCCACACGGGCAGCAATCCGGATTTAGCAGTAGAGCTTTTGCAGAAGAGAGCGCAGGCAGAACTGTGCGTGAGCCCTTTAAGGTCTGCGAAGAGTCACACCTCTCAGGATGGGCTTGACCAATGAGAAAGGCTGAATTTCCAAGCGGGAGTTTGGAAATACTGGGGGGTTTTATGACCCTTTGTCTGAGAGCATGGTAATTTGCAAAGGGGTTGGATTGGAAGTTGCTATACAAACTATTAAAGATTCTTAGCACATTAATATGTTGCATAGGTATCAACATGTAATATTCACTATCAATTAGATCATCCGAAGACAAATTGATAGAGACCAGACATGTTACAGTTAGAGTGATATTAACTAGTGATCTATCATAAGCATGCATAAAACAGTATACAATACACAAAAACATATACAAGAACAGTAATAATATACACAGTGACATGAATGATATGTGTGTTCGTTCAAAGAAAGGTTTTTCTATGAATTAATTAGAGAAGAGTCCATTTTTATGGCATAATGTCTTTCCTATAGGAAAGAGGTAGTGAGATGCTCTGCATTTGCATTCCTTTGAGCAATAAAACTAGCGCTATCTGATGGGTTGCCATGGAACCAGGGGCCTGAAGTCCTTGACAGTCCTACTGGCACCGATTATGTGTATTGGGTGAGGGGTCTGTGACTATTTGTTAATCTAATAACTAATTGATTTGTTAAGTCAAATGCCAAATTGTGTGTCTGATTGGTCCAAATGCTACAAACAATATAACGGCATTCTACTGTATTTATAACTCGAAGGAAATAAAACATTACTATCCAGTATTTTTGTAAACTGCAGTGAGCACGTGGGGACTTTCATCCGTCTTGTTAACAGGTAAGTTCCCCTTTGCTTTGCGCAATTTCATAGACAAAATACATTACATTTGCTACTGCAACTAATCTGTATAATGGATATCGGAAGTGACACTATCTTTTATTTGCTCTTTTCAGTGATAAACACGCCAAATACGACATCATCGAGTGCAACTGGATTTCTGACTCTGTGACTCGGATTATATTATTCCCAATTACAGGGTGAGTTTCATTCGTTATGAGATAATTCTTATGCAAAGTTAACTTTTCAAACACTGTTGCATTGAAATCACATTGATGTCTCTGTAACATGTTGAAATGGCCGGTGTTGTTTGCTAATAGGCTAAAAGGCTATCAGTTTGCAGAATTTGCTAACGCGTTAAACCTCCACTGTTTGAAAAAAACAAACGAACAAACTCAAAATTTCGGTGTCATTGTGATTGCAAATTTGGGTAAGCATGTTCTAGTATGACATGTTTATTCTAAGGGGGATTTTTACTGTTGTGCTTGTTTTGTTGTTTTTATGTTGGTTATGTTGTTGCATCAAGCCAAGTTGGTTTTGTAGTTAAAGTGATAGAATACTTATTAGCTGGATTTCTGAATCGGAAATCATATGCTTGGAGCACTTAAAAATGTAAACACGAAAGTATGAGAACCAATGTTTTCATGTGTAAAACTAGCATGTTTGAAATTTAGTTTTTATTTACCATGCACTTGTGTGGACTTTCAGTGGAAGGGCTTTCTTTGTTCTCTGAATATAAATGAAAATACATTTTACAATACACAATTTACAGTATACACATTTTGACTTAAAGGTCTGTCCAGACCAGTCCATGTTGAAATGCTTTTCTTATGTTAGAAGTGCTGAACTCTGTGACTGTTTAAAATTATTTTAGTTTTCCTTGCATTCATTTGTAATGTCAATGCTGAAATTAAATGTGAATTAAATTAAAACATTAAATGTGTTTTTCTTTTTAAAGGTTCAGGTGAAACACCAGGAAGAAGAATCCAGCACTGGATGATCAGCCTTGAGGAGCACATAATTTGTGAGGGCATCCAGCCGGCTTTTCTGTCTGGGCTTGCAGCTGATTTTTCTACTTACAACAATTTCAGTCTTCAATACCAAGCTGAAGACGCATGTACGTTGGAATTTATTCAAAGGTTAGATACTTGGATGCATACATTCAATTCACTTCACATTTTATTTTTATATCACTTTTTACAATATATATATTTTTAAAGCAGCTATACAGAAAATGTATGTTTCATTGAAACATTTGGCCCTAATAAACAGGGAATCTAGCATCAAATAGAGAAATTTCCTATCAAATATTTGAGCCCCAGTGAGCAGTAGGTGAATGTCAAGGAAATAAAATGTCTATCGGTGTTGAGGTGTTGGTGGAAACCTTGAAAGGAAGCAGATTCATCTAGCACCATCCTTCTTTAGCATTAAAATGATGATCATGTGCATGCGTTACAGTTCTATCAGACATGGCTAAAATAGTAGGGTATACGATGTGTTATGTCAATGCTTGAACAAAGAGATATCTTTAATCTAGACTGAAAAACATCATTCAGTCCAAAAGATCTGAGTGTTGGAGCTTCTTAAGAAAGCTTTCCTTTCCTGACAAAGTAAAGTGAAGTGTTCTTGATACAAGAATAGAATTTTATATACTTTTAATTAGTGCTGTCAATTGATTAAAAAATGTAATCGCGTTAATCACAGTCATGGACTGTGATTAATCATGATTAATCACAAATTTCAAATACTAGGATTTACCTATAAATGTTTTGAAATAAGAAATGCATGACAAACTAATTTAAGGAAACAGAACCTTTCACACTTCCGCCAGGTATGAGACATAATCCTTATTATTCTTTTGTTTTTATTCAGCCATTATCAGCCTTTAAACTGACAATAAAATGTTTACCATGCCACATCGCTTCAATCGCAGTATACATTTACACAACTATTATCAAAAGTATTTCTAAGTAAATACAACAAAACATTTTCTTGAGACCTTACATGAAGTATTATGACAAAATGTATTATGAAGAAGAGTTGGACCTGTTCTGCAGGTGCATTAGAGCTAATATTAGCATCATGCTTCATAAGACAATTTATGAGATTAATAGTACACTTTTACTCAGAACTCACTTCAAACCACAATCGAGTGTTTGTAATAACTTCCTTTTACGATCACATGTGGAATTTGGTTGTTTACTGTTGTTAAAATATGCTATTTATAGCCTTTTATATCGCTGCACAAATTAGCATTTCAGATGTACACATTCCGCTCAAGAAAATCACATACAAACCATATCTATCGTAATCGTGTGTTTATTATCTTATATAATCTATAGTGGCTGTTGTCATGTTTATTTCTGCTGCTCTGGCTGAAACTCACCTTGTTTGTGATGTTACAACCGCCTCTCCGTTCTTAAGTTGCCAGGGATACATTCCAATTAAAAATAAACATTAGTAAAAGGATCTATTTTAATTTTTATTTGTCTATATACACTTTGGGTGGCCGCGGTACATTATAAAAGTAGCCCAAAAAAATGCAACCCACGGCTCTGTAAGTTTTTTCCCGCGACTGTATTTTCAAAATAGCCCACTTCTGCCGTTACCCTGGCAACACTGGTTCGCTGTACCCTCATCAAACAATGATAGATAACCTTCCGCGCTGCGATGACGGGAAGAATTTGGGGTCAAACCTTATTAAACGATTAATTTGCGTAAAAAAAATATTAACGCGTTAAAATTTTTAGATTAATCGCATGCGTTAACGCGTTAGCGTTGACACCCCTACTTTTAATATTTAAATGTTATCCATGAGTACCCTTTTTGGTAACACTTTAGAATAGGGAACACTTATTCACCATTAACTACGACTTTTCCCTCAATAAATTCCTAATTTGCTGCTTATTAATAGTTAGTAAGGTAGTTGTTAAGTTTAGGTATTGGGTAGGATTAGGAATGTATAATAAGGTCATGCAGAATAAGGCATTACTATGTGCTTAATTAGTACTAATAAATGGCTAATATTCTAGTAATATGCATGCTAATAAGCAACTAGTTAAGAGACCCTAAGATAAAGTGTTACCATCTTTTTTTCCCTCCACACTAATTCTAAACACAGACATTTGTTTTTCAGGTGGTTCATCGAGATAAATCCGGAAAAGGGGACCAAGGCTGGAGGAGTCATATCAAAGCGGATGGGGAAGGTCACCCAGAAAAAGAAAACCGTGAACCCTCGTGTCTCCAGTCTACTTAAAAAAATTTATGGATTTTGAGTTGGACTTTATACAAGTATTACACACCACAGACCACACACACACACACTCACATCACACACACACACACACACACGTACATTTGTTTTTGTGAAAAGTGGGGACATCCCATAAGCGTAATGGTTTTTATACTGTACAAACTGTATGTGCTATTGTCCTACACCAACCCTACACTTAAACCTACCCCTTACAGGGAACTTTGTGCTATTTCAGATTTTCAATACACTCCATTCTGTGTGATTTATAAACGTTTTGAAAAGTGGGGACATGGGGTAATGTCCTGAAAAGTCACCTTCTCCTTGTAATACCTGTCATTATACAAATTGATGTCCTCATTTGTCACAAATGTGCGTGCGCATACACGCGCACACACACACACACACACACACACAGTCTCTTGATCTCTATTTTTTTCAGGTATTCATTAATTTATTTCTGTTATGACAACTTCTTCCCCTCAAATTTCAATTATTGTCTTTAATATTTTTTCTAAGAAAGTTTTTTTTTTTTTTTTTAATAAAGCAAAACAAGTTTTGAATCAACACTTTAAAGCTGCTTTACTTGTGTTACATTTCAAGTTACTATTTCAAAGGGTACAAATATATATTAAAAACCAAGATGAAAATGTCCTTTTTACTAGCAGGCCATTACTGTCACGAATCTGGTCTGTACTTCCATTCACTCACCACCAGAGGTCACTCACTCACCATCATCCATCGCACAGATCACACAGCTGTCACACAGCTGTCACACATTACAATTGCACTGATTTCACACACAGCTCTCAGTAATCATACACTCTATTTCAACCCTGGACTTTCCTTCCGCCACGGCCGAGTATCATTATCGCTGCCCTACAGAGCCCCGTTAGTTTCCCTAGTCTTGCCTTGCCTTTGTCGGATTGTGTTTTCCCCTGCCTGGACTATTGCTCACGTTTTTGGTTTATCTCTCTTGTCTAGCCCTCTTGATACTGTTCGCTGTCGCCTGACTCACGCCTGTTTCAGATAACTCTTTGCATTGCCTATATATACCTGTCTGCCATTGTTTGACCCTGCCTGTTATGACCACGTCTCTGATCAATAAAAGCTTGCATATGGATCCGCACGTCTCACGTCTCGTCAGCCCCGTAACAATTACTCAATAGCGTACACAATGGTATAGTATATTTGTATTGTAGTTTACACATTGTTAGTTTAGTTGTGAAGAAGAGCAAAAAAAGTGTTATGCTGTATTTGCAAAAACAGTAGCCAACTGTAAATTTCACCAACAGTAAGACACATTTAATTTTACAGTAACTTGCTGGCAACCGTGCTGCCAGTTCTTTACAGTTTTTTAATAAACAGTAGCCAACTGTAATTTTACCCAATAGTAAGATACTGTTAATTTTACAGTAACTTGCTGGCAACCGTGCTGCCAGTTCTTTACTGTTTATTTAAGAGGACAATTTTTAACAGTGGTACAGGTCGCTCCCACGATAGTTGATTGACAAGGCCGTCTTACCTTAGACCCGCCCTGAGTGAGCTGTCATCAGTCCGCCATTGTGTCGACTGTGGTGCAGGGTAAGACAAGATGTCTCCGATTAAGCGAATGAGGCGTTTTGTTGTTGGATGTAATAATGAACATAGCAGTCATCATTAACTCCCGTCATCTGAGCCGCTGAAGACACAGAGGATTAATGTTACTTTAGTTTTTGAAAGGAATGCAATGATCCCCGATCTGCCTAAATGAGTCTATTCGCGCGAATCATTCGTGAAAATGTATCCTTGTGGCGCGGCTGACACAGAAGCGTTTACGCAGTTTGCGTTCAGCGGATATTCTCCAAAATGGCGGTACGGTGACACGGAGAGACACAGAGGAGACGAATTGTTGAAAATAGTCGATATTTTTATTTTCTTTGCGTACAAAAAATATTCTCATCGCTTCATAAAATTCAGATTGAACCACTGATGGCAGATGGACTATCCTGACGTTGCTTTTTATACTTTTCTGGGCCTTGACAGTGTTAATTACTTGGCAGTCAATGGGACAGTCACAAGCCTCCCGGTTTTCATCTAAAATATCTTAAATTGTGTTCCAAAGACGAACAAAGCTTTTACTTGTTTGGAACGACATGGGGATAAGTGATTAATGACAAAATTTTCATTTTGGGGTGGAGTAACCCTTTAAAAATAAAAAAAATAAAACTTTTACCTCACAAATCATGTATCCACAAACCCCTCATGAACAAACAGGGAAAAAAAAATTAACTTTGATATTCAACATAATGCATTGTCATAGATCACCATTTTCCAGAGACACAAAATCAGATTAACCACAAAACTTCAATGAACTAAATTACACAAATGTTACGATCACAAAATTAAAAATAGCTTAGCCATTTATCACAAGAGCTGAGATAAGATTTTGTGCAGAGAAAAATTTAAGGTGAGGGTAGCTTTAGGTAACTTACATTTTAGATATGAAAATGTTGGTTGCTTTGTTTATTTTTGCTCTGCCAAGGTAAATATTTCCAAACAAAGTCAGAAACATAAGAATCTGCTGCACATCTCTGACCATCAGACAGTAGAACAGTTTCAGAATGATTCAGTGTTTATGAATGAGTCATTTGAGTCAGTTGTGTTTAATTAATTGTTCATGACAGTAATTTGATTGTCCAATCATATTCGAGGATCATAATGAAAAATTGTGTAATCTGAAGTATAGTATGTTATTGATATTAAATGTTTACATCAACCAAAGTAACTTATAATGTATAAATTTTACCAGTATGTGTGTTTAAATCAGGGTTCCTCAAATCTTTCCCTGGAGGGCCAATCTGCTGCAGAGTTTAGCTCCAACCCTGATCAAACTCACCTACCTGTGAATTTCTAATGATCTTGAAGACTCTGATTAGCATGCTCAGGTGTGTTTGATTAGGGTTAGAGCTAAACTCTGCAGGAGTGGGACAGATTTGAGGATGCCTGGTTTAAATGGTTTACTTTTAATGCTCATAGTTGTCTACATATGATAGGAAGTTTTATGAGAAAAGTATTCTGAAATCAAAATAATGACACAAATCACCTTAGTGATGTAAAAAATAAAAAAATACTGTGAACAACTCTCCTCGTGAATGGATTCCATTTTATTATTAGCACTCTTGAATGGACAATGAAGCACTGCAACATCAAAATTACTACAACACAAAACCCTCTTAACAAAATAATGGCAAAATCACTCAGATTTCAATAACAGACCCCGACTCTTATTGGGTCTCATCAGAATTAGCAGTTCTCCACAGCAACGAAAGAGATTAATTGTCCCACCACATGTGCAATAATAGCTTGACTCCATGCCCAACCAATCGAGTGTGCACTGGCAGCCCACAGAGTAATTGAGGTGATTTGGCAAGCGCTGCCTCGCATACATCGTTCCATAAAGACATCATCCTATGTCGCATGAGAACTGCCCACATATCGCCTCAAGGAGGCTTGTGCCAAGGATGTGATGTAAATATGAATTGGGGTATTGAGAAACCAAACAAAAGTGTACGTGAGAATGGTGTCTGTCAGCATTGTGACTCTGACTGTGCTGTGAACAGCAAACAGTGCAGGAATCTGTAAATATTGCCTTTGACCTAAAATTTGTCTTTTGCCCATATATGAGATAGCCCTTATACCTGAAAATATGTATGGCAGTACACTTTCCCACTCCAGTTTATTAAGAGGAAATCCATTTTAACACACACACACACACACACACACACACACACACACACCTTCACATATTCATATTTATTTCATATGATACCCATGCAACAAGTGAATCCTGAATAGGGAGGCATAGGAAACTTGAGACTTAATTCTCTAAAACTAATTTTATGCCTTGAAAAAAATGAAGGGAATAAAATAATTGGGACATTTTCCCAGATTCTCTGAGCCTGAGGCGGCTTTAATGGATTTTCTCCACTTGGTTGCAGGTGAGGGGGGTCTTATTCCAGCTGAATCATGTAAGAACCTCCCCCCTGCCTCCCTTTATCCAGGTGTTCAGCCAATCCCTTTGCTCACTGCCACTGGATAGTCGCCATGTTCTTATTAAATTCTGCAGGCAGGCTGAACACAGCCTCAACACACTGCCTCAGTTACAAACCAATGCACAGCATTTGTACACACTAAGCTGAAAAGCAGAGATGAATGCCGCTGAATGTGAGTTTTAAAGTGCATATGGGTGACTTTTCATTCACATATCTGTTAATATTAATGCAATAAAAAATTTTTTTAAGACATTTAAACACTGCAGATATCAAATGGGTTTTGGTTGCTTATGAACTTTCTCACAAACTTGTTATTAAGGATTATACTTCAGGCCCACAGCATCAAAACGGATCCCTCTCCCCATCCCATGACATACGAATATTCATTCCATCTGGAGAATTCAGGCTAAACAACCAAAGCAGTTTCTTCCCTCAAGCTGTCTGACTCTACAATAACCAACAACATCCAAACAGACTAACCAATGCGTGCATGCTGCCCTAATAAAAAAGTAATATATTTAAAATACATTTATTTCATAAGTAGTAGTAGTTCAAATCTATTAACATATTTACTGACATATAACTCAAGACCTACTGATATAAAAATTTTAATGAAACTTTATTTGGAGTATTACTTGTGCACAATGCACATTTCTTATTAATAAGCCTAAAATGTGTTCTAATGTCACTTTTGATGAGGATTGTATAATATCGCCCTTTAAATGCAAAATATTTAAAGTGTACCTAAAGTATACTTACAATAGTTCCACTTTAGCACAATCAAATATACTAAGTATGTCTTTAATTGGATTTCAGCACTACTTCCACACAATTAAAGTGCATTAAGTACAAAATTAGTTGTTCCAATTTGGCAGACTTGAAGTACACCAGTTTAGTATTCTAAAAGTACAATTGCAGGGCATTTTATTAAGTACATAAATATGAAAATGTATTTGTAGTATACTTAGCATGAAATAAATGTATTTCAAATGCATTTAAATATATTTATTTTTCACTAGGGTGTCCATGGCCTTGACCTTACAATATTTGCAATCTTTTTAAACTGTCTTTAAGGGTAGTAAACACTGGGAAATTTGTATACAGTACATTCCCTAGTGTTTTACAATGTATTGTTTAATACTGCATTTATTGTTTCCTTCTGTGAAGAAACTATAATTTGTCCTTTTTCACTTCCAACATAATGATAGACCTTTAAGATAGTCTCCATTTAGATTCAGCCACCACACTAATATACCTGGGGTGCCAGCTTTACTGCATTAGTTTTGATACGCTGAGCTTTTCTCACCTGCAGCCAATGACACTGCACACTTCCACCAGGCCCCATATGCAAATTATTATTAATGGTGATTTATTTACTTGGCATCCTGTGCCAAGCCTGGCTATTAGAAAAAGAGAGCGAGAAGAGCGAAAAATACTCCCATGTTGCGTTTTATAAGTCCCACCCCCCACCCAGCTTAAAGCGTTGCTATAGAAACTCCCAATCAGAAACTGTTGTGCCCATGCGCTTGGCGTGGGTTCCGGTGGCGCAGGTGGAATGCATATGGAACAATGGCCCATCTGGGTGTGCCAGTGGCGCCCATTTTAATCACACCGTTTCGACAGTGCTGGCTGATGGAGACATTGAGTGGGCTGCTGGGAGGCCGCCAGACCTCATCTACAGTGGGCAGAAATGGACCATAGAAGGAAGATGCTTCAGATTTGCTCACATGCAGACTTATTTTGAAGGATTCAGTCCACTGGTCAGGCCCAGTGTAGCTTGTTTAATCTCTTTATTCTTTCTGCTTGAACTTTAATATAGTGCTATGCTATTTCTTTTACTCCCTTTACGGTGCACTGTAGGCACATACATTTTCTCAAACTATTTTTTGAAAATAAAATAGACGCTGATTACCTAAACCATTATAACTAGACTGTAATGATAATGCTAACTATTGCTGTGGACATGGGGATGTGTGTGCCTGAATCAATAATTCAGAGCACCTTATCAATTGAACCACATTTGCGCTATGAACAGAACTAGCGAAGGTTAATTAAAAGACAAAAGCCAAGGGGGTGCCTGGCAGCTCTCATGGTCTAAACCTATTTATACCATGCTGGGGGGATGGGGATTTTGGGTCTAGGAATGTAATATTTAGTCCTTCCAATAACCCAGTAACCTTGCCCCTACAGATGCATAAATAAATCAAGCCTGCACCACTCTCTGCACCTGTCCCATTCAAATATTGCTGTTGAAGCCTCAGACATAAAACCTGATTGATAAATAGCATAGTGGACACATTTTGTAAGAAAACAGAAAGTTTAGTAAGTGTGATATAATGAAGCTCATTTATCTTTTTAATATATATTATATATATATATATATATTTATTTATTTATTTTTATTTATTTATTTATTTTCTCTGAGCTTTCTTTTGAAATTGAATGTGCTCTCAACAATCAACCTGCCAGAAAAAATATATATATATATATTTCACAGGTGGCCTCCAAATGTTTGACACTAAAAGGGCTTTAATGCTTTGAGAATGCTATAGCTATAAAAATTTACAAAATGTATGAATGTGCTGCAAATATAATGCTGATATCTAAAGTAATAAAGCATGCACATTCATTCTAGTTTTCTTCTTTTTGTTTTGTTCTGTTCAGTTCTGTTTTGATATTCAAGTGATTTGGCAGTTGAATTTGTGCAGGATTAGACAACACAAACCCAATGGTGGTAACACTTTATGACAAGCTTTAATTAACATTAGTTAATGAATAACACTAAAGTACTTTGTACACACTAATCTGAAAAGAGAGATAAATGGAGTCAAACATAAGTTTTAAAGTGCATTTGGATAGTTTTTCATTCACGTATCTGTTAATGTTATTGCAAAAAAAACAAAAAAAAAAGTTTTTTTTTTTTTTCATCCAGGAGATTTAAACCGATATCAAATGATTTTGGTTGCTTATGCACTATCTGACAAAGTTTTATATGTGTTATTAAGGAATATACAACTTCAGACCCACAGCCAAAGAATTCACAAACAAAACAGTTTCTTCTCTCATGCTGTCCGACTCCACAATAACCAATAACATCCAAACAGACAGACCGATGCATACAGGACTGCTCACGGCCTTAACAGTCTTTACAATCTCTTTAAACGGTCCTTAACAGCAGTAGACACTGTGAAATTTGTATACATTCATACACAGTGTTTTACAAAATATTGTTTAGTGCTATATTTATTTATTTTTTCTTACACTTTTCTTACACAGCAATGAGATGTATATGAGAAGAATAAATTGACCTAAGACTTAAAACAAACCTCTAAACCTCTGTCTTCCATTTAAATTCTACCACCATGCTAACCTGGGGTACCAGTTTTACTGTATTAGTTTTGATACGCTGAACTTTTCTCACCTGCAGCCAGTGACACTGCACACTTCTACCAGGCCCCATTTTAATGGTGATTTATTTACTTGCCATTCTTCAACACAAACCCAGTGGTTACATTTAATAATAAGTTTTAATCAAAATTAGTTAATGCATTGAATATGATGAACTAATCTGATTAACTTGATTTTCAAAGCATATATTAGTTTACTTCATAATTCATTGTTTGTTCATGATACATAAAATTGATTTATACAACTTGTTATTGCATTATTATGTAGTATTATATTATGTATTATATTATTCATTTTTAACTTTGTAAAAAAAAAAAATGCTGAAAGTTTTTATTCTACTTATATTAACATAGAGAACCTTACTGAAAAGTGTACATACACGGTAGGTTAATGTAGCAAAACATGTAAACTTTTGTCCCATTCATGATAATCTTTAAAGACAGTTGTTAATTTCCTCCATTGTTTTTCATGCAATATCCAGAGACTTTGGTTGTGTTCATTTAAATCCAACTGCAAATCATTACTTCTCTCTGTGAAAATAATCCTTCATTTTATAGTCTGATCAGGAAATTTAAGTTAAAAGCTTCAGATTTAAGAGCAGGAGAGGCTTCCATAAACATATACACATGTTAATAGATGCATTTAATCCAGTAATAAGCGGTACATATAAACACTTGTGTGTGTGAATGAGAGTCCCTAGAGCCTCTCTTGTGTGTGTTTAGATGCAGGAGGTTGCGAACTGCCGAAGTTTTAATTAAGTAGCTACTCTTGGCACAGCACTGAGCTTCATCAGACACAAGCAATTACATAAACAAAACCTCAAAGATTTCAGCTGTAAATATCAGTACCTGAATGCTATATACATGCTCCTGGGTACACACTGTAAGAAAAAAAAAGTAAGGAAAAGCTTTCTGCCAGGACATTGTCTGTTAAGTTCATAGACATTTCCTTTAACCCTAACACACAACACAATGCAGCACAAAAAAAAAAAAAAAAAGAAGAAAAGAAAGGAAGAAAACAGGTAAAACACCTGTGAAAAATAAAGTAAGGCACAATTCCTTTGTACACATTTTATCCTTTTTTTTTTTTTTTTTTTTTTACGGAGTGCATAAACATAGGGGAAACTGTTTTTATAGGCAACTAGTTTCTCAATAAACTTTAAACACTGACATGTTACACAGTGCATGAGTAAAACTGTGTGATGGATGCTAATGTGTTAGGTGAGATAGACTGAGAATGTATATGTTCTCATGCCAATGCGATCTCTGTGTGTGTATGCTTATGCCTTGTTAGCCATCTGCGGTGGAGGGGTGGATGGCTGCCGCAGTACAGTAAACGTATTGTGTGTGTCTTGACAAGGAGGGGAATAAATTTGACTAACATGGAGGAGGTAAGAGCCACGTTGTATATAACTTGAGAACTGTTCTTAAATGTAAAGATGACATGAAATATATCAAATGTGTTGCTGAGAGAAGAATTTTAAATGTAATTTTGATTAAAATTAAGTTTGAAATAATCTAAAATCCACCTACTATAGATACACTATAGAATTGAAGCTCTCTCTCTCTCTCTCAATTCAATTCGATTCAATTCAGTTCAAATGAGCTTTACTGGTATGACTTGCACAGTATTGCCAAAGCATTGTCCATTACGTGAATGAGGAACAAATGATTATATAATACATAAAACGAGTATAGATCTGTAAAATAATTAAGTAAATAAGTACATGTATTCTTTTTTCCTACAAACAAGAAACAAGAAAAATATTTAAGATATTGTTTAAAAAAAAAAAAAACATGTAAGAAATTATCTTGCGTCAGTTTTGTCCACTGGCTGACAGTCTTAGTTTGTGACAGGCTGATACATATCTTGCTGCTGTTGTGATCATTTTGGAATTTTCCCCTAAAATGTGACTTAATTTTTCTGCATTTGGTAATGCCATAAAATTTGGTTTAATTTGTTGGAATTTGGGGAAATATGCAGCTCTAATGCTGTGATAGTAATCACAGTGCAGTAATAAATGTTCTACTCTTTCCACCTCTTTCTGCGAGCACAGTGAACTCAGTCTATGTTCTCGTGGCTGCCATCTTTGTCTGTGCCGTCCTCTCTCTATAGCCAGACAGTGATCACTCAGTCTGTACTTTGTTAGTGTCTTTCTTAATTTGTGATCTTTTACACAGCTCAGGTATTCTGCTGGTTTGTAGTCTCTTTTAAGGTGTGAATACAGCTCCATCTTCTTTTGTATTTTAGTGCCATCTTTCCAATAGGCAGTGTAATTTTGTTTTTGTAACTGTGTGATTTGGTTGGGCCGGATTGTGCTGTGCTGGTTTGGGTATAGTTTGAGTACCAGCTGTAAAAGTGCGCTCTTCTGCAGATTCTGCTCCTGCCACTTCAAGGCTTCAGCATTTCAGGTGCTGGTGGAATTTCACAGATCTCTTTTGAATATTAATTAATAATGGGTATTGTCCTAATTCAGCTCTGCATGAGTTGTTTGGGGTTGCTCTGTTAACTTTTAAGATGTTTTTACAAAAACTTTTACTCTCTCTCTCTCTCTCTCTCTCTCTCTCTCCTTTTCTTTCTCTCTGGAGCCTTATATTTTAAGCCAGCAATACTCATTTGTTACAATCTTGGCCCGACATTAGAGAGAACCACCTACGGATTTGCTGTCACAAAGAAAAGAACATTCCGGAAATATGAGTGAAAAAATTGTATAGGTTTAGAATTAATATTAAAATTCTGGTCACTCCCTGCTTTCAGAGGGAATGACCAGGGAGTCACAATAATCCGTAGTTAATCATTTGTTACCAATAAACTTATTTTCATTAACTTACTACACTAGAAATTTTTTATTTAGTATTTTTCTTTTAATGAAACTTTCTTTATCATGCTTGTGTCTCATGAAGTGATGAGAAGGTAATGTGAATCGCTATAACCAATGTCAAAAGGTGAGTTATCACATTTTTTAGATGCATATTCCTGATATTTTAGACAATTGTTAAGAAATATACTTCTATTACACTCTACCCTCATTTTCCATATGCTGTAAACAAAATAGATGAGATAAAAGATGCTTAACTTCAGTCTTTATTAACTGTACAGTAAATACACAATGCACACAAGAGTATTTTCGTTTAAACAACTTTTGGACGAAGTGGTGATGAGAGCCCACTGTTGGCTGGGAATGAGCTTTTAAGGCCATTTCCTGTGAGATACGTCCATCATTGCTCTCTATTTCACTGTGTTCCCCTTGTCAGCCATTATTCATCACTGTAATGTTGTGCTGGGCAGAGCCCCAAAACCTCGACTCACCATAGGGAAAGAAATGGAGAGAGACCAAACACCCGACATAAACACACACCATACTAAACGTCAGCATGGATGGGAAGTATATAACACCGAGTGCAGGTTAAGCCGCCTTTGAAAAGTTATAATATGTTCATCAAATGTTTGGGGTCAAAAGTCAATGTACATATTGGTTTGAAGATGAATGGTTGCATTTGCATGCCTTAGACACAACTTATATGTTTAAATAATTGTTTAAGTGTGATTCTGGGTAATGGGCAGAAAGTTGGGTTCTAATTGGGAACCATATATGTATTCTTAAAATCCTTCACCGCTCCACTCCAGAATTTCTTAGCAGCCATTAGCTAGTTCTGTATGGGCCTTTGGGGCTCGGGTAGGGAAAGGTCCTTTTGGGATAGAGATAGGGAATTGATGGTGATTGTTTTAGCATGTGAGACTGCAGGGGAGGACAGGCACTGCTGCAGACTGCCTGCCTGAGCTGAGGTTAGATAAGGTGAGCGCTTGAGGGCTGGAATGGTTCTTCTGGCCTCATGCCCACCTGTAAATAAAGTTATACTCACACAAGATCCTCTGTACAGGACCTTGTTTTGGAGCATTTATAAAGAGCGCTAAAGTTCTCCTGCAGAAAGGATTTAAAGTTGCGCTGACAAGCTTGCAGACTAAATAATTATCATTTTCCATTTTATATGATCAGGGTTCTTTTGTACATATGAATTAAAGTTTATGCTGCCTTTACCTGGTAAAACAAAGAGTTCTAAAGTGGGGCACAACACATGCATCCTCACCATAAACCATAAGACTGTCCTATCTGCTGCTGAACTGCTGCCAGTGATTCCATTCACATAATTGACTTGAGCCACAAGCCTGTCCAAATAAATTTTTTTCCCCTCACAATGCACTCTTTCCTCATTATTCATAATTAGCCATATAGTCTTTCTGTTACAATTGAAGAGGTACTGATAATGATTATGGCAATGATTATGTGCTCTTGCTTTTGTTGTTTGGTTTGTTTCAGAATGGGTTGTTGAACCCAGATTTAAATCAGATGTACTATTGTGTAGCATCTAAAATCTCCCAAACCCTTATAAACTGGTGTTCACAAATATAATTATATAAAATGCGCTCACAATCACATGTACACTTTGTGCTTATAAACACTTTGTGGTATGAACCTGAAACTGAGGTTTGACTGAAGTATTTCGACACTTAAAATGTCAGAAAGTCATGCTTTAGATATAAATATCAAATGTGGCATGGGCAAAAAAAGCGGGCGATTTTTTGTTAATTTATCAAATCAGATCTAAAACTACTTAAAGTTTTCTTTTTAAGAACTTCTTTAAAGGTGCATATTACTTGAAATGCACAATAAAAAAATTTAAAAAACATGATTTTTGAAAATAAATAAAAATGGAGTTATCAGTTTTTGCAAATAAACTCTTCAAATACATCAACCTTGTGTAGTTGTGTAGATGTGCATTTATAGGACTATTCTAAGGCCATGATTGGTGTTAAGTAAAGAAATGAGGGTTTGCACATGTGAGGAGCTGCGAGGCACTAGTGAATTGGTGTGGCATTGATTGGTTGTGTTTGAAAAAGGAAATCAAGATACTTCTGTGTTACATAGAGAATTGTTTGTTGTGTTTTGCAAAAAGTGTTGAAATTGAAAACTTGAGTCAAAGGATATGTCTTTGTAGATTTGGTGTGTGGTTCTGGTGTTTGACTGTCAAATTTCAGAAATTGTGTGGCAAGTAAAGATTTTAAGCAGTTGAAAAAAACTGTAATAGCTTGTAAACATTCACCTGCCCTCTAAGTCATTCTGGTAGAACTTTAAACAGGTTCTCCCACTCAGTGAGATGCCCCCAGTGAGAAACCTGTTGAATGTGGCTTATACTGGAGATTCACTAATGATGGGTGGATCCTGACATGTTGTCTAATTCCAATAGAGATTAGAATGCCTATAAATGCTAATCCAAGTGCATATTTTTCATTATCTACATAAATATTAAAATCACCAACAATTTTAAATATATCTAACTTAGAAATTCTGCAAATTCTTTGCTAAAATCTGCATGGTGCACCGGTGGCCTTTATACAGTAGCCAGTACAATTGTCAAAAATGTGTGTGTGTGTGTGTGTGTGTGTGTGTGTGTGTGTGTGTGTGTGAGTAGTAACACACAGTGGCTACACAGTGCTGTGTGTATTTGATCGTTTAGGAGCACAAGCGTGCACAGAAAGCATCCTGTCAGTAGTGGAATTAGCGGTGTATTGTGCTTTTAATATTTCTTTTTTTTAATATCAAGCATTTACCGCTCTTTACTTTCTCATTCATCCATGTTTCTTTATTTAAAATTTTAAAACAGTCCTGCCCATGGAAAGCCGAGTGGATTATAACATGGCCCTATACAACACATTTACAGTGGGGCAAAAAAGTATTTAGTCAGCCACCAATTGTGCAAGTTCTCCCACTTAAAAAGATGAGAGAGGCCTGTAATTTTCATCATAGGTATACCTCAACTATGAGAGACAAAATGAGAAAACAAAATCCAGAAAATCACATTGTAGGATTTTTAAAGAATTTATTTGCAAATTATGGTGGAAAATAAGTATTTGGTCAATAACAAAATTTCATCTCAATACTTTGTTATATACCCTTTGTTGGCAATGACAGAGGTCAAATGTTTTCTGTAAGTCTTCACAAGGTTTTCACACACTGTTGCTGGTATTTTGGCCCATTCCTCCATGCATATCTCCTCTAGAGCAGTAATGTTTTGGGGCTGTCGCTGGGCAACACGGACTTCCAAAGATTTTCGATGGGGTTGAGATCTGGAGACTGGCTAGGCCACTCCAGGACCTTGAAATGCTTCTTACAAAGCCATTCCTTCGTTGCCCGGGTGGTGTGTTTGGGATCATTGTCATGCTGAAAGACCCAGCCACGTTTCATCTTCAATGCCCTTGCTGATGGAAGGAGGTTTTCACTCAAAATCTCACGATACATGGCCCCATTCATTCTTTCGTTTACACGGATCAGTCGTCCTGGTCCCTTTGCAGAAAAACAGCCCCAAAGCATGATGTATCCACCCCCATGCTTCACAGTAGGTATGGTGTTCTTTGGATGCAACTCAGCATTCTTTCTCCTCCAAACACGACAAGTTGAGTTTTTACCAAAAAGTTCTATTTTGGTTTCATCTGATTCTCCCAATCCTCTTCTGGATCATCCAAATGCTCTCTAGCAAACTTCAGACGGGCCCGGACATGTACTGGCTTAAGCAGGGGACACGCCTGGCACTGCAGGATTTGAGTCCTGGCGGCGCAGTGTGTTACTGATGGTAGCCTTTGTTACTTTGGTCCCAGCTCTCTGCAGGTCATTCACTAGGTCCCCCCGTGTGGTTCTGGGATTTTTGCTCACAGTTCTTGTGATTGACCCCACGGGGTGAGATCTTGCATGGAGCCCCAGATCGAGGGAGATTATCAGTGGTCTTGGATGTCTTCCATTTTCTAATAATTGCTCCCACAGTTGATTTCTTCACACCAAGCTGCTTACCTATTGCAGATTCAGTCTCCCCAGCCTGGTGCAGGTCTACAATTTTGTTTCTGGTGTCCTTTGACAGCTCTTTGGTCTTGGCCATGGTGGAGTTTGGAGTTGGACTGTTTGAGGTTGTGGACAGGTGTCTTTTTATACTGATAACGAGTTCAAACAGATGCCATTAATACAGGTAACGAGTGGAGGACAGAGGAGCCTCTTAAAGAAGAAGTTACAGGTCTGTGAGAGCCAGAAATCTTGCTTGTTTGTAGGTGACCAAATACTTATTTTACCGAGGAATTTACCAATTAATTCTTTAAAAATCCTACAATGTGATTTTCTGGATTTCTTTTCTCATTTTGTCTCTCATAGTTGAGGTATACCTATGATGATTACAGGCCTCTCTCATCTTTTTAAGTGGGAGAACTTGCACAATTGGTGGCTGACTAAATACTTTTTTACCCCACTGTATATACATACAAGGTTTTTGCAAAAGTACCAGGTGAAATGTTTCAAAATGTCTCTTGGCATAGCAGAGCTGAGTTTCAGATGATTGATCAGCACCTAGAGATGTGCACAACAGCCCATGACAACTAGACGAGCTCAGCTCTGTTATGGTGGGATTTAAACAGGTTTGTTTTGGGGGACAATGACTGTGCACCCTATAGCACAGTGATAGTAACTGGTAATTATAATAGCATATGTGTGTTTATGCTAATGTTAGCTAGCAGTCAAGTGTAAGAGATGTAAGTAAAAGTTTCTGATTTTAATGGTTTTATGTAATGTAGCAAAGATGTATCTGCACAAAGTGTTTGAGTGGATTTGTTCTCGTTGGGTTTTATAGTGTATCAACTGGCAGCCCCATTCTGTCTGACATCTCTGATCAGTGTCATAAAATAAACATGATTCAACTAATTGTATTCTGCTTTAGTTGTTCAGCCACATGCCTCTCTCTGACATTCTAGTATATCAGCATCTCTGCCTGGTTACACACAAACTCTCCCCCACTATTTTCAGTTTATAATCTGCCGGTCACAAGAAGACATCAACATTACAACGGAGACCAGCAATCAGGATGCGAATAGCAGATGCCTTTCAGGTTTTCTATGCTAATCCGAATATGCAAGATGAGGTAGACTGGCACCACTGCCAATTTGACAGATGGGCAATTAATCTGAGCTGAGATGGCATTTTAGCCTGAATAAAAATTGTGGGATCAAGAGCTGGACTGGCTACAAACCACAGCTATGTTTCCCAAGGAAATATAGCCTTAAGAAATGAGGCAGAGCGATGAATGGCCATGGCTGTTCATCCATATTGGTAACCTTAATCACTCTCTAGAGCGAATCCAGTAACCACATTAATGTCATACAAGCAAATACAGAAAATATTAAATTCACTGATTCATTTTCAAATATTAGATTACAGATTGTCACACTTTATGGTATGATCTTCAGGCTCTAAATTTACATTTAAGCCAAGGAAAATTATTTTGACATTTTTTATGTAACATAAAAAGAAGACAGTGAGCTGTTTTAGTTGATTAGCTTCACTTTTGCATTTTAAAACTATTGGTAATACATCAGCTAGCACTAACATTAGGTTGCACACATAAATGAACACTGGAAAATACAACCAGTAGCCTACAGACACAAACCCCACAACCAAAAAAAGTTTAATAATGCTGTTGATGAAAACAGGAGAGGGTCTTTTTCCCAAGTGGGGTGCCGCTACTGAGAATACACCCCTTCCCATGCACTTTATTATAACCAGAGTTTGGAAAGCACTAGAAGCACCTATTAAAGAAGAGTGCAATATCAGTAGAAATAGACTACCTGGGAACAAAGGCCGAATGACAACTAAAGGAACACTGAAAATTACAGAATTACTGTAATAGTGAAAATAAAGCATTTCTGAATTTATACATTTTTAATATTTGTTGCTATTAGTTGTTTAAATATTAGTTGTCTCACATGATTCAGCCACTAGAGGGCGATGGTTTGATCAGTCTTGTGTCCCTGCAATAATATTGTGTAACAGTGATTCATTATATTAAATTGTAAATATATTTGTGGGGTTTGCTGTTTTATTTCCTGTTTTAAGTGGGCATGACCTTTAATGGAAGCACGAACCTAAAGGGGATTTTAGCAGTACTGTATATAGATAGATAGATAGATAGATAGATAGAGATATAGATATAGTGGTTGCCAGAATTATTAGAACACTGGTATTTTCACCAGCTACAGTAAAAATGTATACTTTTCTATATTTTGCTGTAATGTCAGTAGTTAATATCAGTTTACATTTCTAAACATTCATTTTGCCATTAATTGTAATAATCCAGTTAGATTTTTGTTTGCACAAGGACTCTGACAACAGCCAGTGCTCCACATAGAGATCTGATCTCATAATCATCAAATCATCATTAAAATGACTTCAGAAAGATGGCAGCAGCATAATATTACTTTTACACAGATATTGGTAGGTCTATTAGTAAAATCTGTTGACTTTAGCAATCTTTGTTCCAATGTGCCAATGGTGACCATTCAAAAATGGGGAAAGAGCACTTTTAAAGTTTTTTCTCCAAAGTTTGTAACTCAAAAAGTATTTAAGATATCTTAATGCCCTTTTAGATTTTGGGTCTTAACAAACTTTTATTTTGACACCTTCATTTTTAAGGCCCTATATTGTTCAGTTTCAGAGATATTGGAATTTCAATATGGCTCCAGGAATAAATCGCTAAATCGTACACATTTTAGTGGTCAAAAAACAAATGTGGGTCAACTGGCAAAAATATGATACTTCTTTTCTTTTAAAGAGGAATGTCTGAAGAATAAATAATGTTGAAACTAGAAATGTATCGTTTCCTTCTGTCAAAACAACTGCATTGAACATAACTGTCCGAGTGCCATAAATATTATTTTTCCCAAGTTTGTGAGCCTATAACTCAAGCAGTCTTAAAGATATCGTAATATGATTTTAGATTCTAGTTTTTAATAAACTTTTCTTTTGGAATCTTAATTTTCAAGGCCTTATATCATTCAGTCCCAAAGATAGGTGGGTCTCAATGAGGCTACAGTTTGTTGAATATTACCCATTTTCAGTGATCAAAAACCAAATGTTGGTCATTTTGTACACAGTCTATACTTATTTAATTTAAAGAAAAATGTCTGAAGAATAAATAATGTTGAAATTAGAATTTTTATCTCGTTTCCCTCTATCAAAACAATATGTATAAAACATACCTGTCGGAGTGCTTAAAATACACTGAAATGGACAAGCTGAGGCACATTACCTTTCTTTCAATAGTCTATTCATAAGATTCTATATTTGAATCAGATTCAGGGATGTTTTGAGGAAGGGATTTTGTTCATTTTAACAGCTTCTGAAGCTTCCAAGACTCCAGATTTGCAATACAGGTGCTGGTCATATAATTAGAATATCATCAAAAAGTTGATTTATTTCACGAATTCCATTCAAAAAGTGAAACTTGTATGTTATATTCATTCATTACACACAGACTGATATATTTCAAATGTTTATTTCTTTTAATTTTGATGATTATAACTGACAACTAAGGAAAATCCCAAATTCAGTATCTCAGAAAATTAGAATATTACTGAAGACCAATACGAAGAAAGGATTTTTAGAAATCTTGGCCTACTGAAAAGTATGAACATGAAAAGTATGAGCATGTACAGCACTCAATACTTAGTTGGGGCTCCTTTTGCCTGAATTACTGCAGCAATGCGGCGTGGTATGGAGTCGATCAGTCTGTGGCACTGGTCAGGTGTTATGAGAGCCCAGGTTGCTCTGATAGTGGCCTTCAGCTCTTCTGCATTGTTGGGTCTGGCATATCACATCTTCCTCTTCACAATACCCCATAGATTTTCTATGGGGTTAAGGTCAGGCGAGTTTGCTGGCCAATTAAGAACAGGGATACCATGGTCCTTAAACCAGATACTGGTTGCTTTGGCACTGTGTGCAGGTGCCAAGTCCTGTTGGAAAATGAAATCTGCATCTCCATAAAGTTGGTCAGCAGCAGGAAGCATGAAGTGCTCTAAAACTTCCTGGTATACGGCTGCGTTGACCTTGGACCTCAGAAAACACAGTGGACCAACACCAGCAGATGACATGGCACCCCAAACCATCACTGACTGTGGAAACTTTACACTGGACCTCAAGCAACGTGGATTGTGTGCCTCCTCTCTTCCTCCAGACTCTGGGACCCTGATTTCCAAAGGAAATGCAAAATTTACTTTCATCAGAGAACATAACTTTGGACCACTCAGCAGCAGTCCAGTCCTTTTTGTCTTTAGCCCAGGCGAGACGCTTCTGACGCTGTCTGTTGTTCAAGAGTGGCTTGACACAAGGAATGCGACAGCTGAAACCCATGTCTTGCATACGTCTGTGCGTAGTGGTTCTTGAAGCACTGACTCCAGCTGCAGTCCACTCTTTGTGAATCTCCCCCACATTTTTGAATGGCTTTTGTTTCACAATCCTCTCCAGAGTGCGGTTATCCCTATTGCTTGTACACTTTTTTCTACCACATCTTTTCCTTCCCTTCGCCTCTCTATTAATGTGCTTGGACACAGAACTCTGTGAACAGCCAGCCTCTTTTGCAATGACCTTTTGTGTCTTGCCCTCCTTTTGCAACATGTCAATGGTCGTCTTTTGGACAACTGTCAAGTCAGCAGTCTTCCCCATGATTGTGTAGCCTACAGAATTATACTGAGAGACCATTTAAAGGCCTTTGCAGGTGTTTTGAGTTAATTAGCTGATTAGAGTGTGGCACCAGGTGTCTTCAATATTGAACCTTTTCACAATATTCTAATTTTCTGAGATACTGAATTTGGGATTTTCCTTAGTTTTCAGTTATAATCATCAAAATTAAAAGAAATAAACATTTGAAATATATCAGTCTGTGTGTAATGAATGAATATAATACACAAGTTTCACTTTCTGAATGGAATTAGTGAAATAAATCAACTTTTTGATGATATTCTAATTATATGACCAGCACCTGTATTGTAACATGTTAGAAACAAATCCCATGCCTCCAATGAAAAAGTGGCTGCTTTTACCACACATTGCATTCACATCAATAAACCAAGATTTTTCCTCATCTGGATTAATTATTATAATTTATTTTTCTTTTTTATTGTTATATAATGTGAAGCTTCATCAGATTAAGTAGTATCTACTGCTAAAGGGCATATTTGGCAGAATCACTGATAGTGCCTCAAACATTTAAGATCTCTCACATTTGGAATAATTAACACTGGGTAAATCTAAGTCAAAACAATCCAAGGTTTTTATTTAGCACAGTGGCTAGATTAACAAATAACCAGACGCTGCTCGATCTAAATATTCCCTCACAGTGTAATAGTAATGACTTTATGAATTTCTTCACTGATAAAATAGATAACATCAGAAATACAATAACAAATGTAGATTCTACAGCGTCTAGCACTTCACCTTCATCCATCGCACCCGAAGAAAAACTGCAATGCATTACAACTATAGGACAGGAAGAACTAAATAAACTTATCACTGCATCTAAACCAACAACATGTCTATTAGATCATGTACCCACTAAATTACTGAAAGAGTAGCAGAAGAACCACCTCTCAATATTATTGACTCATCTTTATCTTTAGGTCGCGTCCCAAAAGCATACAAGGTGGCGGTTATTAAGCCTCTTATTAAGAAACCACAACTAGATCCTAGTGAACTGACAAATTACAAACCCATTTCAAATCTTCCGTTTATGTCTAAAATTTTAGAAAACGTTGTGTCTGCTCAATTGTGCTCCTTCTTGTAAAAAAAAAAAAAAAAAAAAAAAGATATCTATGAAGAATTTCAGTCAGGTTTCAGGCCCCACCATAGCACAGAAACTGCCCTTGTTAACCCTTATGTACTGTTCAAAAACAGGGGACTTCCTGTATGGTCCGGGTCAAATTGACCCGTATTGGATTCAATGTAATTCCACAAAAAATATGACATATAAAAATACATTCAATCAAGTATAATCAATAAACTTTTAATATCAGTACTTTTCACACATTTCAAAGAATAAATATCTGAATTTATGATTTATAAAAATGTTTTTAACCACTATTTTTGACTGCCACTCCCCCAGACCTGTGAGATGTTTGCGATTGCACATTTTTTAACGATAATATCTTGGTCTAAACTTAAAGTAATCTTAACCAATTATATATCATTTGAAAGGTTTTGGACTCTAGTTTTCATATTTGGTGACTGTTTTTCAAAGAAATGACAGAGCAATAGATACATAGCGATAGATTCTCCATTTATGATATAGTGCCAAACACACTTTTATTCTATACGTATGTTTTTATGTGTTTTAGAGATAGGATTCAAATCAAATATTAAAGTTACTGCCCAAAGTATTTCTGAATAGGATGTCTACTTCATAAATATTTTTAAAATTATGGAAATATATAGTTCAGAACACTCAAACAATAAATGGAAATCAAGAGTCCCTGTATATCACCTAATGGAAAAGTTTGGTACTGCATCCACAAAATCGTACTTAAAAGTTCATTTTTTGAAATATCAACCTAAAATTTGGCACAAAACTTGTTTAGATGATTGGCTTTGATTTTCTTGAAGATTTGGTGGCAAACATATTTAGTAAAATTGCTATTTTAAATAAAATATAAAAATATATAATTTTATATTTTACATTTTTATACATTTAAACTTCTATAACTTTTTTATAAATTTACTTTTATAACTGATTTTTTTTTTTTTTTTTTTTACTTCTACAATAACCTGTGATATTTCACCTTTAAAAAGATACCAATCACAGAGTCTGTGCTCTGAAGTATTTAAGTTTTATAACAATTTTGTCTATGCTCAAAAACTGTGATTTCAGTTGCTTTTGAATGGATGCCTATGTGGGTCAAACTGACCCACGAACAACACAAACGTATAATAATTTCTGTATGTACATTTCACAACACATCAGTGTGTTGAAACTGTGTATGCATGTTCATGACCCTAAACAAGAAAAAGTAACAAAACTTCAAGAAAAACAATGAGTTAAATAGTATTTCAGATAGAGTGAAAAAATAAATGATAGCTCATTTTTACCACTTTGGCTGACAAAATATTTTTTCTGTATTGAAATGAGTGGGGAAAAGATACTTTTTTTGCTTCATAGGATTGTAAAGAACTAAAATAACAAAATATAACCAAGAAATGTTATTATTTTGGGTCTGCAGAGTTGCCTTAGAGCATTAAAATAGGCGGGTCAAATTGACCCGGGAACAGTATGAACGTAACAAATTTTTTTTGGACATGTCAAAACACATCAGCGTGTTGAAACTTCGCATGCATGTTCATGACCCTAAATGAGGAAAAGTCAAAAAATTTCAAGAAAAAAGACATAAGTTAACTGATATTTCTGACAACTCAAAAATCAAAACGGGTCAAATTGACCCGGGACTGTACATGAGGGTTAAGATTACAAATGACTTGCTTCTTGCATCAGACCAAGGCTGCTTCTCATTGTTAGTTTTACTTGATCTTAGTGTTGCGTCAAAGCAGTAACTAAATCAGCATACTATCATCTCAAAAACATTGCAAGAATTAGATGTTTTGTTTCCAGTCAAGACTTGGAGAAACTTGTTCATGCCTTTATCATCAGCAGAGTGGATTATTGTAATGGTCTCCTCACCGGCCTTCCAAAGAAGACCATTAGACAGCTGCAGCTCATACAGAACGCTGCTGCCAGGATTCTGACTAGAACCAGAAAATCTGAGCATATCACACCAGTCCTCAGGTCCATACACTGGCTTCCAGTTACATTTAAGATTGATTTTAAAGTATTTTTACTCGTTTATAAATCACTTAATGGCCTAGGACCTAAATACATTGCAGATATGCTCACTGAATATAAACCTAACAGACCACTCAGATCATTGGAATCGAGTCAGTTAGAAATACCAAGGGTTCACACAAAACAGGGGGAGTCTGGTTTTAGCTATTATGCCGCCCGCAGTTGGAACCAGCTTCCAGAAGAGATCAGATGCGCTAAAACATTAGCCACATTTAAATCCAGACTCAAAACTCATCTGTTTAGCTGTGCATTTGTTAAATGAGCACTGTGCTGCATCCAAACTGATTGCACTATGTATAATCATTCTCTATTCTTAATTTTTTAAAATTCTTTTTAAATCAATTTTTATATATCTTTTTTTTTAATTGCTTGTTTTTATTGTTGTAAACTATTTCACGTCCTTTTATGTAAAGCACTTTGAATTACCACTGTGTATGAAATATGCTATATAAATAAACTTGCCTTGCGTTCCACACTATGACATACTCATAGATCGATTACAAAACTATACGGGTATTCAAGGGCAGGCTTTGAGATGGTTTAGATCCTACTAGGGCTGTCACGATATTAGATTTTTCATATCACTGTTATTGTGGCCATAAGAATTCACAATATCGATATATCGCGACATCTATAGAAACCTTAGGGGGACAGATATCATTTTGTACTTTGTTTATTGAGTTTTTCTTTTTCACCCAACAAACATAAAGATACCGATAAACACGGGGTACTCTGGCTTTCTCTGTCTTCTTTGGAGCTCCTATGAAACAACAAGAGAGAAAATATGAGAGAAACAGTATGATGAAATATTAATGGTAACACTTTACAATAAGATGTCATTTGTTAACATTAGTTAATGTATTAAATGAACAATGAACAATACATTTATTACACAATTTATTAATCTTTGATAATAAAAATACAGACGTTCATTGTTCATGTTAATTCACAGTGCATTAATGTTTACAAACACAACTTGTGATTTTAATAATGCATTAGTAAATGCTGGAATTAACATGAACTAAGATTAATAAATGCTGCAGAAGTATTGTTTATTCTTATTTCATGTTAATGCAATTAAATGAAGCGTTAGTTCTGGCATGTCACGTGAGTCAAGCTTGCATCAACTGATTCTGAGCTGATCGTATCTACCTATAGGAATACAACACCTATAGCGGCATTCCTATATAAGCTATTCCGTATCAATCAGCAGCAAATCAGACGGCGATTTCGATCTCTATGGGAAAGCTTTCAGTCAGGAATTTTCAGGGGTTCGTTTCCCACGGAGTTCTCACCAGATTCAACAAGTTTGTGAACTTGAACGCGAATTCGCCGCGATTGATAAACTGATAGAATCGGAAGTGACCTGAGCAAGTACTGCTTCTCATAACGATATATCATTGACATAGACTCTTTGCCTGCAATGCCCGCAATTCATCGCTGAAGTTGTGCTAATGTGACTGCATCAACAACACTTTTACACGAGATCTGCTTTCCCCGCTGGAAGAAGCAAAGATATCAAGGAGGGTTAAAGCATCCACGTAAAAACTGGACATTTAACCCTTTCTCTGAATGTCTTCACGAAGCTAAGCTAAGTTCTTATTTCGTTCTCATTGCCTTTTGCCAAATGCCAACATAGCATTGCTAGGCATGCTGTTGCTTTAGGCTCATTGGTTGTATTTTGTCACGCTGGTAACACCCAGTAAACCTACAACAGCGAGGCTTGTTTTTAATATGTTGTTTAAGGCTGTCTGATATGAAACCGGTTGCTGCTTAAGACTCATCTAGTATTGGGAATTCTGTTTCATTAAACTTATCCTATTTTTATTTCTATTTGATATGCTGTTGCTTTAATCAGTGTACGTAACGTGATTGATACTTAACGGGCAGTATGTAGATTTTGCTACCAAATGTTATTTATCAGGGTTCGTACAGTCATGAAAAACCTGGAAAAGTCATGGAATTTTAAAGCGGCAATTTCCAGGCCTGGAAAAGTTTTGGAAAAATAAATAAACCCAGGAAGTTTTGGAAAAGTCATGGAAATCTGTTTCATAAATCTTTGTGTAATAGAATTATATTTAATCAGGTCCTGAATTTCAGCGCAGGATCGCGCATACCGCATTACTCATTCCTGCAGCTTCCGCATTTGAAATGAGGGAAATTTCAATTTCAATATAGCATGTAGGTTAGATGCGTAAATTAATCCACACAGACTATCAGATCAAATCAATCATTTGATAACAGCTTGAGTGATTCAGCTGTACCGCGTCTTCTCTCTCTGACTTTCTCTTAAAGTGGCTTATTCTCATCTGCGCATCTCGTCTGCACTGCAAGAGCTGCTGCACGCTGCAATATAAGCTCGCGTCTCGGTACAGTTGACAGAATTGTCACTTGCCTAATCGGGTCATTGTTGCATCGTCACAAAAATGTATTATTTGCACGTATTTTTAAGCCATTCGGTACTCGCGCACTCCAGAGGCGGTTTCCTGTGCGCTCAATCACATCCAAAGCGCGCACGTGCATGTATAAAGCCGCCTTTGTGAGTACAAAATTGAGTTTGATACCAAACAAGCGCAGTAGAGCTCTTCACGGGCCTCAAATACAGGCCCTAGCCCGGCCCTTGTACGACAGCTTATCAGAATTACTGGCCCGAGTCCGACTGGAGCCTCTCTCTCTCTCTCTCTCTCTCTCTCTCTTTCCCATTACACAGCTGCTGTTGCAGCCATTAAAAATAGTTCCGTTTTTAATGGAAAAGTGGTTCTATTTCTTTTGGGTTCTTTGAGTCAATTTAGAAATATGTTTGGAACATTTTGTTTGTTAAATTCAAGTTTTAGTTTTTTAAAGTAATGACCAAGCAGTCAGCAGTAGACAGTGAGTCAACCATAGCCTATGTTTGATCAATTTAGCCTTCTCAAATCATCATGACTTGCCTAAAATAAAATCTATAGATATAAAACACTTCAAGCATATCCCAATGTTAGTTTAAACGTTTAACCTAGATAAATGTGCGCTTTTAGGTGCATATCCAAGCGTTTGTGTGGAGAATAGAAGCTAAAGCACGCTTTGTAGGACATGGAGGCGTCAGCGCGATCACTTGTATTTTTTTCTTGATAGTGGAAACAGCTTAAAATATGCTGCCATTTTTGCTCATAAACGTATGAGTAATACATCATTTGGAACTGTAAAGGGTCTACTTTTATTTGTGTGCACTTACAATATCAACAAAACGTTGTGCTTTTGTAAAATAAAGAAAACACAGGATGCGCTTTCTGCCGTCTCGGGCTTGAGCAGAAATCTTTAAATTACTAGGCTAGTTAAAATCGAAATAATTCAAATTGAAAACAAAAAATTAGATGGCGAGTCAGGATCGTCAACTTCATCCTTGCGACACTGACTCAGAAAACACTAGTTTATTAATTAATAATTTAAATATCTCCTTACTATTTTCCCCGACACATTCATGGTAATTGCGTGTGTTTGACCGCGGAACTCGTCCGGCTGCGCTGATGGCAGGCTCGCTGCTGGCGGGGACACTAAACACCATCCGAGCCACTCATGACAGTCGAGGTCACTTGTTGTTTCCACCAGCATGGCAAATCTTCATTACCATTATAACTGATGGATGTCTAAAATAAGGAGAAGCCTGGCCCGATGCCCAGCCCGCGTCTGAGCTATGATGTAAGGTGATAAATAAATCTATCACTTTACAGTTTATTCAATTTCTGTACCTGGATGTTACTGTTAAACCGAAACAGTTTTCAAAACGAAATTTGAGTTAAATAAATGACAATATTTAGTTATGTGATATGTTCTCTGCGTGGAGTAACGTCTAGCGCAGTTGCAGCTTGTACTTATTACTAAAACAAATAAAAACAAACAAGTAGCATTAATAGTTATTAATTTAAGTTGACATATGTTATGATAATTGGAAAAGATTTGTATTCTTATTGTAAAATAATGGAACATTAGGTCATGAATATTGTCTCAAGTCATGGAAATTTATTGGTAAAAATGTGTACGAACCCTGATTAATGCTAACGATTATCTGGATAAGGGCAACATGCTGTTGCCTAAATGTCGGGTATTGACCATATGCTGTACTGCATTAAAGGGGCATGCTACTCTTCTCAGCTACTGATTAAAGAAGAGCACCCTTTCGCTGCTTCTCTTCTTCTGCAGTCTACGCTATTTCAGAAGGTCTTTGCTTTAAAGCTGTTAGGGTATTGGGATTTTGCTTGCTTTTAGGGCTTATCTAGTGCTCAGTACCATGTTTGTTGCTAGACTTGCTTGTTTCTTTAAGCTATTGGTTGTACTGCAAGTACTGGTACTTGGTAAATTTGCAACAGCAAGAAGCTAATATTTAACCTGTTGTTAGGGCATCTGATTGTTCTCGAAATATGCTTGCTTATGGCTCATCTAGTTATTGGGACTGCTATTTCCTTAAGTTTCTCTGACTACTGCGACATGCTTGTTGCAAAACTATCGAGTGCATTGGTAAGGATTTCTGTCTTCACTCACGTGGGTTGTCAGATTGAAGACACGTAACATAACGAGCACAATGTCAATGGGAGACAACAACCTGTAAACTGATGAGTTGATTTGAGTTATTATATGCTGTTTCTATAGAGTTTTTAAATGGATGCTGAAGCTTTTAGGCCAGGTAGAATATGCGATCTCTCTGAACCGTTCATTGCTCGCTTCTATGGCTGCAGTACGTGTGTTTGCTGCAAATTAGGCTGTCATTTTTAGTGAGTCAATTAGCTGTCGATTTTTCTGCATCTTTTTCAGGTATTGCATAAAAGAGGCTTGCTGCTCTTCTTAGCTGATTATTAAGAAGAGCACCCCTTCGCTGCTACTCTCTTCCGGTAAGGGGCTTGCTGCTCTTCTTAGCTGATTATTAAGAAGAGCACCCCTTTACTGCCTTCTCCGTAAGGGGCTGCTGCCCCAGTCTCTGCTATTTCAGAAGGATATGCTTATTTCAGAATGCTATCAGTTGTGGTTTGGGCGGTTCTGGCCTATCGTTGTGTCGGGAGGTTTGGGCCTATCGTTTGTGTTGGGGCAGGGGTTATTATTGTTGCTCTCCCCTCATTCATGACAGGCTGCATGGATGGGCAGGGAGTTTTTGCACAGAACAGAACCATACCGCCAAACCAAAACGTTATGCTAAGTATCTATCTTTTGACAATAGTGGTCCTGACAGAACTAATGTTAACTAATGAACCTTATTGTAAAGTGTTGCCATATTAACATCTAAACTGATACTTTAACCTGTTAACTTGTATTCCCGTATTTTAAGCTCTTTAAGCAACAGTTGCACCAGCGCCACTGAGGTCATGCAGTAAGAGCGCTGCTAATTCAGTTTTAATGTGCATCAGGAACGGCTGCAGATGAACTGCGACCAACTTACCATTTTACAGAGTTTAATATAGCAATGTGGTCGCTCAGTTTTTCAAGATCAGTTTTAATCGTGTAACTGTTAACCCTCTACCGCATGGTGTAGCCATATGGCAACATACACTTTGTTCATTTCCTTGCCACTGTGTCTTTAAGAGAACATTCTCGTTTTTTTTTTTTTTTTTGGAAAGAGAAGACCTTTGTTGAACGTCAGTAAAAAAAAAACAAGGACCAGCCCGTGTCAAATGCACAAAAAAATCATAAAGATCACCTCAGATAAGTTATAATGACATATTCACTACTCAGTTTTTATGAAATTAGTTTTTGGTAAATCACTCAAATGTATGTTGCCAAGCGGCAACTCCATTCCAATAATATAATTCCACTATTGCACAGTTTAGCTAGCTAGCTAGCAAGGTCAGCTTCAATCTGTTAAGCTGTAACAATAACGTCATTAATGCTAGTGATATAATGTTGTATGGTAATGGCATGTGTATAATGGATAAAATCAAATTTAAATGCCAATTTTACTTTTGATTAGATATGAATACAGGTAACATTACATCAGTGAGCCACTGGCCTACCATGGTGTCTAAAAAAGGTAGATGCATGTATCCTGGCTGTAAGGATATTGTTACGATGAAATGCACCAAATCAAGTTCATAGTCTTCCTCTCATAAGATTGCGTAATGTTGAATTTTCATGAACTGCAGTGTTTTTGGTTTTATGATACATTATATGTATTACATTTGTTTTAACTGTATACATTTGAAATTTAAATAATATTCATGAAAAATGTAATGAAATTCAAAGAATATAAAGCATTCAGCTAAAAAGAATGGAATAAATAAAAGCAGAAGTTGTTGGAAAGTATGTATAAGGTTATAAGTACCGTGTTAAAGCTTATAAGAACACCAGTTGAATCACCACAAACATTTCTGAGGAAAAATATTAACTATAAGTAAACTTACACTTATTCTAAGTTAGATCCACTATTGTATGTTGTTGGCCGTATGGCAACAAATCAAAGTATCTTAAAATAATTATTTTTCCTTTTTTTTTTTTTTTTTTGTAAACCGCACTTCAAGTTAAGCCATTCCAAGAAAAGAAAAAGTCTATTTTTTTTTTTTTTTTGTAGGTCTATCATTATGCGTGCGGTAATAGATTTGAACAAAGAAATGAAGTGTTACTATGCACAGGCCGTATTGATTGCAAATACAAAAATAAGACGAGTAAAGAAAACTCGGTACTTATTAAAATAATCACCCTTTACTTAAATATGAACACAGAAAAACCTCTGTTAACAGGTTAATGTAACATTTCCCATTCTATGACTAATAAAATAAATCGCAACTTACTCTGTATAACTGAACATGGCTTTCCTCTGAGTAGCTGGGTGCGCTGCGTCTTCTTGTTTGACAGGTCTTCGCTGTTAAGGCGCAATACTGCCACCTGGAGGTCAACCAGGTACTGGTGCTGGAGTATTTACATGTGGTGTTATCATAAGAGTCCCATTCATTTTAAATATTGTTGTTATCGCCAATACCGGTATATTGTCACACACTAAATTAACACGATATCGATAATTGTTGCTTTGAATATCACGGTTATCGTCAATACTGGTATATCGCGACACCCCTAGATCCTACCTGTCTGATCGCTACTACTTTGTTTATTTAAACGGGGAATCATCGCATTTATCACCAGTAAAGTATGGAGTGCCACAAGGATCTGTCCTAGGTGCTCTGCAATTTTCAATATACTGTACATGTTACCCCTTAGTAATAGTATTAGAAAATATGGGATTAGTTTATATTTGTTATGCTGATGATACTATATATCTCAACAAGACCAGATGAAACTTCTAAATTATCTAAGCTAACAGAGTGTGTTAGATTGGATGACCAATAATTTTCTCCTATTAAATTTGGATAAGACAGAGATATTACTTATTGGACCAAAAAACAGTGCACAGAATCTCTTGGATTACAATTTTCAACTAGACCGATGTATCGTTACTTCCTCTACAGTCAAAAATCTGGTTGTTATATTAGACAGCAACTTGTCTTTTGAAAATCATATTTCCCATGTTACAAAAACAGCATTCTTCCATCTTAGAAACTCTGCCAAGCTATAAAACATGTTACCTGTTTCTGATGCAGAAAAGCTAGTTCATGCATTCATGACCTCTAGACTGGACTATTGTAATGCACTGCTAGGTGGTTGTCCTGAATCTTCAATAAACAAGCTACAGGTAGTCCAAAATGCAGCAGCTAGAGTCCTTACCAGGTCAAGAAAATATGATCATATTACCCCAATTGTACAGTCCCTGCACTGGCTACCTATTAAGTTCCGTATCAGTTACAAAATATTACTTCTTGCCTATGAGGCCCTTAATGGTTTAGCTCCTGCGTACCTAACTAGTCTATCACACTACAATCCATCATGCTCCATAAGGTCCCAAAACTCTGGACTTTTGGTAGTATCTAGGATAGCAAAGTCCACTAAAGGAGGTATAGCTTTTTCGTACTTGGCTCCAAAGCTCTGGAATAGCCTTTCTGATGAGGTTCGGGGTTCAGACACACTCTCTGTTTAAATCTAGAAAGACTCTTTAGCCAAGCATTCACATTATGCATCTCATAATCTTGTACTGCAGTTATATCTGATCAAATGCACATTATTATTATTCTTTACCTTGGGTTGAACAAATCATTTTTGCTTGGTTGGAATAGCAGCTACGCTAATTTTGTCTCTATTTTTCTTCGTTTCTGCCTAACTAGGAATTACATAAGCTTCAGTCTGGATCCAGAACACCTGAGAAGAGATGATGCCAACCCCTCAGAGGACCTCAGATGATGCCAACCCTGAAACAACCTACAGAACTACCAAATTTCGCTATAAGTTTGATTGCAACATACAATCCTTGCTGTTAATAGCGTTCACCGTCTGTTTGATTGTCATTAAATGATTTTTACCGTACATTTCTGCCATATGTACATCAACTTGACATAGCCACCACTGATAAGCTACTACTAATATATTGTAGAGTCTTTAATTTTCTGTAAAGCTGCTGTGCAAAGATTTGTATCGTGAAAAGTGCTATACAAAAACTTGAATTGAATTCTAAATCCCAGGTAAACGGGATCCTGAGTAATCATATTTTACGTTTCACACAGTTTATACTTTACAGAGAGTTAACAATTAAGCCTGGTCATCCATAATCTGACAAATTCTTCAGATATTTCTGCTTTAAATACGTCAAGACAAACTTTAGGTTGACTTGAGAAAGCCT